>NW_026992073.1:0-31428 GCF_029215605.1 Mirounga angustirostris | reverse complement strand
GAGCTGAGCCCTGCTGCACCCTGTGTGCCTGGATGCCTAGTTCCCAGGCTGCTAAGAGCAAGAATCAATGCTATAGAATGACTGCGCTGTGGCTATCGGGGCCGTTCCTGAAGCCAGAGGCATTTTACAGTGCTCGTGTTGGAGAGATGGGGGACAGGGTCCCCTGCGTGAAATGGAGCGAGAAACGGGCCGGTGCGGAAGGCAGCTCTCCACTCACCTCTCCTTTCTGAGGCTACTCCCCTTGCCCCGGGCTCGCCCGCCGGCCTCAAGCCAACCCCCTAACTCAAAGGAACCGCCCTGTAGAGAATTCCATCTTTGGCTAAAAGAACCAGGCCGGAGGCTGGAAGCCTTCTGCTGTGTGCCCGCGTGAGCACCCGGCAAGGGAGGCCCAAACCGCTTTCCGTTTGAGACGCAGGCCCCGGCAAAAGGCAGCACAAGACTCCCCGCTCGTTTCAGGAAGGGAGCACTACGGTCCCGCTTTTGCATGGAAGTCTAACCGCAAGCTTTCTAACTCGAAGCAGCAAGACTGCAGAGACACCGTGCTTTAGCTACCGTCGGCCTCTGTGTGGGAGGAAGCAGTTGAGGGGGTCCTGTGGGTGAGGGCCCGGGGCCGGGCCCCATTCCGTAACACCGGGGGAGAGACAGGCCGGACAGCAGGGAGCTCTCAACTCACATCATGCCTCGGGGGCTGGTACCGTTACCCCGGGGGGGGTGCGTGCAGGCTGAAGGACAGCCACCCCACTCGAAGGGAAAACTCGGTAGAGAATGCGTGCCCCAGCTAAAACAGCCGCTCCCGAGGGTGGAGGCATTTTGTTGTGTGCGTGCCTGAGAGCACTGCAAGGGAGTCCCAAACCTAACTCCAAGGGAGCCGCCGGCTGCTGCACAAGGCAGCCCTCGACTCCCCCACTTGTTTCATGAAGCTAGCACCGAGGCCCTGCTTTCGCATGGAAGCCTGATCGCCTGCGCTATACCTGCAAGAAACAACATTGTCCGGAAACCTTGCTTTCGCTACCATCCAGCGCTCTGAGGGGGAGGGAGCAGTTTCCCGTCTACCGTGGGTGAGCGCCTGGGGAACGGGCTCCTTCCATGCCTCCACCTAGGGAGAAGCAGCCCGGGCCAGGAAGGCACCTCTCGACTCAGCTGTTGTCACCTGGAGCTAACACTACTGCTCTGCGTGTGCACAGGAATGCTAAGTGCTCCACAGTGCTTTGGCATGTTGAAGCTGCTCAAGAAGCCCCGCTTCAGCTCCTCCCCCTCGCCACAAGGTGGCGGCCATTTTCCCCTCTGCTGGAGTGCAAGCCTGGGGAGGGAGTCCCAGCTGGGTTCCGGGGGAGAAATCAACATGGGCAGAGGGCACCCTGTCGCCTCAACTCTTGTTTCGGGAAACTCGATCGGCGCTCCCGTGTGTGCGTGGAGTCCTAAGTGCCATCCAGCCAACGCCGAGGAACGAACCTGGAGAGAACGCGGGCCTCAGCACAGACGGCCCTTCCTGAGCCGGGACGTCACCTATGGGGTGCTTTTGTGAAAGCATGAGAAATGGAACCTAAACGTGACTCGGAGTGAGAAGCAGGCCTGTCAGGAAGGCTGCTGTCGACTCACGCCTTGTTTTAGGATCTGAGCCCTGCTGCACCCTGTGTGCCTGGATGCCTAGTTCCCAGGCTGCTAAGAGCAAGAATGAATGCTATAGAAGGCCTGCGCTCTAGTTGACAGGGCCGTTCCTGAAGCCAGAGGCATTTTACAATGCTCCTGTTGGAGAGACTGGGGACAGGGTCCCCTGCGTGAAATGGAGCGAGAAACGGGCCGGTGCGGAAGGCAGCTCTCCACTCACCTCTCCTTTCTGAGGCTACTCCCCTTGCCCGGGGCGTGCCCGCAGGCCTCAAGCCAACCCCCTAACTCAAAGGAACCACCCTGTAGAGAATTCCCGCTCCGGCTAAAAGAGCCATGCCCATGCCCGAGGCTGGAAGCGTTCTGCTGTGTGCACGCGTGAGCGCCCGGCAAGGGAGGCCCGAACCGCTCTCCGTGTGAGACGCAGGCCCCCGCAGAAGGCAGCACACGACTCCCCGCTCGTTGCAGGAAGCGAGCTCTGCGGCCCCGCTTTTGCATGGAAGTCTAACCGCAAGCTTTCTAACTCGAAGCAGCAAGACTGCAGAGACACCGTGCTTTAGCTACCGTCGGCCTCTGTGTGGGAGGAAGCAGTTGAGGGGGTCCTGTGGGTGAGGGCCCGGGGCCGGGCCCCATTCCGTAAGACCGGGGGAGAGACAGGCCGGACAGCAGGGAGCTCTCAACTCACATCATGCTTCGGGGGCTGGTACCGTTACCCCGGGGGGGTGCGTGCAGGCTGAAGGACAGCCACCCCACTCGAAGGGAAAACTCGGTAGAGAATGCGTGCCCCAGCTAAAACAGCCGCTCCCGAGGGTGGAGGCATTTTGTTGTGTGCGTGCGTGAGAGCACTGCCAGGGAGTCCCAAACCTAACTCCGAGGGAGCCGCCGGCTGCTGCACAAGGCAGCCCTCGACTCCCCCACTTGTTTCATGAAGCTAGCACCGAGGCCCCGCTTTCGCATGGAAGCCTGATCGCCTGCGCTCTACCTCCAAGAAACAACAGTGGACGGAAACCTTGCTTTCGCTACCATCCATCGCTCTGAGGGGGAGGGAGCAATTTCCCGGCTACCGTGGGTGAGCGCCTGGGGAACGGGCTCCTTCCATGCCGCGACCTAGGGAGAGGCAGCCCGGGCCAGGAAGGCACCTCTCGACTCAGCTGTTGTCACCTGGAGCTAACACTACTGCTCCGCGTGTGCACTGGAATGCTAAGTGCTCCACACTGGTTTGGCAGGGAGAAGCCTCTAAAGAAGCCCCGCTTCAGCTCCTCCGCCTCCCCACAGGGTGGCGGCCATTTTCCCCTCTGCTGGAGTGCAAGCCTGGGGAGGGAGTCCCAGCTGGGTTCCGGGGGAGAAATCAGCATGGGCAGAGGGCACCCTGTCGCCTCAACTCTTGTTTCGGGAAACTCGATCGGCGCTCCCGTGTGTGCGTGCAGTCCTAAGTGCCATCCAGCCAACGCCGAGGAACAAACCTGAAGAGAACGCGGGCCTCAGCAAAGATGGCCCTTCCTGAGCCGGACCGTCACCTCTGGTGTGCTTTTGTGAAAGCATGAGAAATGGAACCTAAACGTGACTCGGAGAGAGAAGCAGGCCTGTCAGGAAGGCTGCTGTCGACTCACGCCTTGGTTTAGGAGCTGAGCCCTGCTGCACCCTGTGAGCCTGGATGCCTAGTTCCCAGGCTGCTAAGAGCAAGAATCAATGCTATAGAAAGACCACGCTGTGGCTATCGGGGCCGTTCCTGAAGCCAGAGGCATTTTACAGTGCTCGTGTTGGAGAGACGGGGGACAGGGTCCCCTGCGTGAATTGGAGCGAGAAAGGGGCCGGTGCGGAACGCAGCTCTCCACTCACCTCTCCTTTCTGAGGCTACTCCCCTTGCCCGGGGCGTGCCCGCAGGCCTCAAGCCAACCCCCTAACTCAAAGGAACCGCCCTGTAGAGAATTCCCGCTTTGGCTAAAAGAACCATGCCGGAGGCTAGAAGACTTCTGCTGTGTGCCCGCGTGAGCGCCCGGCAAGGGAGGCCCAAACCGCTTTCCGTGTGAGACGCAGGCCCCGGCAGAAGGCAGCACACGACTCCCCGCTCGTTTCAGGAAGGGAGCACTGCGGTCCCGCTTTTGCATAGAAGTATAACCGCAAGCCTTCTAACTCGAAGCAGCAACACTGCAGAGACACCGTGCTTTAGCCACCATCGACCTCTGTGTGGGAGGAAGCAGTTGAGGGGGTCCTGTGGGTTAGGGGGCCCGGGGTCGGGCTCCATTCCGTAAGGCCCGGGGAGGGGTGGTGGGGGGGTGGGGGGGAGACAGGCCGGACAGCAGGGAGCTCTCAACTCACACCAGGCCTCCGGGGCTGGTACCGTTGCCCCGGGGGGTGCGTGCAGGCTCAAGTACAGCCACCCCACTCGAAGGGAAAACTCGGTGGAAGACGCGTGCCCCAGCTAAAACAGCCGCTCCCGAGGGTGGAGGCATTTTGTTGTGTGCGTGCCTGAGAGCACTGCAAGGGAGTCCCAAACCTAATTCCGAGGGAGCCGCCGGCTGCTGCACAAGGCAGGACTCGACTCCCCCACTTGTTTCATGAAGCTAGCACCGAGGCCACGCTTTCGCATGGAAGCCTGATCGCCTGCGCTCTACCTCCAAGAAACAACAGTGTAGGGAAACCGTGCTTTCGCTACCATCCACCGCTCTTAGTGGGAGGGAGCAGTTTCCCGGCTACCGTGGGTGAGCGCCAGGGCAACGGGCTCCTTCCATGCCGCCACCGAGGGAGAAGCAGCCCGGGCCAGGAAGGCACCTCTCGACTCAGCTGTTGTCACCTGGAGCTAACACTACTGCACCGCGTGTGCACTGGAATGCTAAGTGCTCCACACTGGTTTGGCAGGGAGAAGCCGCTAAAGAAGCCCCGCTTCAGCTCCTCCTCCTCGCCACAGGGTGGCGGCCATTTTCCCCTCTGCTGGAGTGCAAGCCTGGGGAGGGAGTCCCAGCTGGGTTGCGGGGGAGAAATCAGCGTGGGCAGAGGGCACCCTGTCGCCTCAACTCTTGTTTCGCGAAACTCGATCGGCGCTCCCGTGTGTGCGTGCAGTCCTAAGTGCCATCCAGCCAACGCCGAGGAACAGACCTGTAGAGAACGCGGGCTTCAGCAAAGATGGCCCTTCCTGATCCGGACCGTCACCTCTGGTGTGCTTTTGTGAAAGCATGAGAAATGGAACCTAAACGTGACTCGGAGTGAGAAGCAGGCCTGTCAGGAAGGCTGCTGTCGACTCACGCCTTGCTTTAGGAGCTGAGCCCTGCTGCACCCTGTGAGCCTGGATGCCTAGTTCCCAGGCTGCTAAGAGCAAGAATCAATGCTATAGAAAGACTGCGCTGTGGCTATCGGGGCCGTTCCTGAAGCCAGAGGCATTTTACAGTGCTCGTGTTGGAGAGACGGGGGACAGGGTCCCCTGCGTGAAATGGAGCGAGAAACGGGCCGGTGCGGAAGGCAGCTCTCCACTCACCTCTCCTTTCTGAGGCTACTCCCCTTGCCCGGGCGTGCCCGCAGGCCTCAAGCCAACCCCCTAACTCAAAGGAAACACCCTGTAGAGAATTCCCGCTCCGGCTAAAAGAGCCATGCCCATGCCGGAGGCTGGAAGCGTTCTGCTGTGTGCCCGCGGGAGCGCCCGGCAAGGGAGGCCCAAACCGCTTTCCGTGTGAGACGCAGGCCCCCGCAGAAGGCAGCAAACGACTCCCCGCTTTTTGCAGGAAGCGAGCACTGCGGCCCCGCTTTTGCATGGAAGTCTAACCACAAGCGTTCTAACTCGAAGCAGCAACACTGCAGAGACACCCTGCTTTACCTACCGTCGGCCTCTGTGTGGGAGGAAGCAGTTGAGGGGGTCCTGTGGGTGAGGGCCCGGGGCCGGGACCCATTCCGAAAGACCGGGGGAGAGACAGGCCGGACAGCAGGGAGCTCTCAACTCACATCATGCCTCGGGGGCTGGTACCGTTACCCCGGGGGGGTGCGTGCAGGCTGAAGGACAGCCACCCCACTCGAAGGGAAAACTCGGTAGAGAATGCGTGCCCCAGCTAAAAGAGCCGCTCCCGAGGGTGGAGGCATTTTGTTGTGTGCGTGCCTGAGAGCACTGCAAGGGAGTCCCAAACCTAACTCCGAGGGAGCCGCCGGCTGCTGCACAAGGCAGCCCTCGACTCCCCCACTTGTTTCATGAAGCTAACACCGAGGCCCCGCTTTCGCATGGAACCCTGATCGCCTGCGCGCTACCTCCAAGAAACAACAGTGTACGGAAACCTTGCTTTCGCTACCATCCACCGCTCTGAGGGGGAGGGAGCAGTTTCCCGGCTACCGTGGGTGAGCGCCTGGGGAACGGGCTCCTTCCGTGCCGCCACCGAGGGAGAAGCGGCCCGGGCCAGGAAGGCACCTCTCGACTCAGCTGTTGTCACCTGGAGCTAACACTACTGCTCCGCGTGTGCACAGGAATGCTAAGTGCTCCACACTGGTTTGGCAGGGAGAAGCCGCTAAAGAAGCCCCGCTTCAGCTCCTCCGCCTCGCCACAGGGTGGCGGCCATTTTCCCCTCTGATGGAGTGCAAGCCTGGGGAGGGAGTCCCAGCTGGGTTCCGGGGGAGAAATCAGCATGGGCAGAGGGCACCCTGTCGCCTCAACTCTTGTTTCGGGAAACTCGATCGGCGCTCCCGTGTGTGCGTGGAGTCCTAAGTGCCATCCAGCCAACGCCAAGGAACAAACCTGGAGAGAACGCGGGCCTCAGCACAGACGGCCCTTCCTGAGCCGAGACGTCACCTATGGGGTGCTTTTGTGAAAGCATGAGAAATGGAACCTAAACGTGACTCGGAGTGAGAAGCAGGCCTGTCAGGAAGGCTGCTGTCGACTCACGCCTTGTTTTAGGAGCTGAGCCCTGCTGCACCCTGTGTGCCTGGATGCCTAGTTCCCAGGCTGCTAAGAGCAAGAGTGAATGCTATAGAAGGACTGCGCTCTAGTTGACAGGGCCGTTCCTGAAGCCAGAGGCATTTTACAGTGCTCGTGTTGGAGAGACTGGGGACAGGGTCCCCTGCGTGAAATGGAGCGAGAAACGGGCCGGTGCGGAAGGCAGCTCTCCACTCACCTGTCCTTTCTGAGGCTACTCCCCTTGCCCCGGGCGCGCCCGCAGGCCTCAAGCCAACCCCCTAACTCAAAGGAACCACCCTGTAGAGAATTCCCGCTTCGGCTAAAAGAGCCAGGCCGGAGGCTGGAAGCGTTCTGCTGTGTGCCCGCGTGAGCGCCCGGCAAGGGAGGCCCAAACCGCTTTCCGTGTGAGACGCAGGCCCCGGCAGAAGCCAGCACACGACTCCCCGCTCGTTTCAGAAAGGGAGCACTGCGGTTCCGCTTTTGCATGGAAGTCTAACCGCAAGCGTTCTAACTGGAAGCAGCAACACTGCAGAGACACCGTGCGTTAGCTACCGTCGACCTCTGTGTGGGAGGAAGCAGTTGAGGGGGTCCTGTGGGTGAGGGGGCCCGGGGCCGGGCTCCATTCCGTAAGGCCCGTGGTGGGGGGGTGGGGGAGAGACAGGCCGGACAGCAGGGAGCTCTCAACTCACACCAGGTCTCCGGGGCTGATACCGTTGCCCCGGGGGGTGCGTGCAGGCTGAAGGACAGCCACCCCACTCGAAGGGAAAACTCGGTAGAGGACGCGTGCCCCAGCTAAAACATCCGCTCCCGAGGGTGGAGGCATTTTGTTGTGTGCGTGCGTGAGAGCACTGCAAGGGAGTCCCAAACCTAATTCCGAGGGAGCCGCCGGCTGCTGCACAAGGCAGCCCTCGACTCCCCCACTTGTTTCATGAAGCTAGCACCGAGGCCCCTCTTTCGCATGGAAGCCTGATCGCCTGCGCTGTACCTGCAAGAAACAACATTGTCCGGAAACCTTGCTTTCGCTACCATCCACCGCTCTGAGGGGGAGGGAGCAGTTTCCAGGCTACCGTGGGTGAGCGCCTGGGGAACGGGCTCCTTCCATGCCTCCACCTAGGGAGAAGCAGCCCGGGCCAGGAAGGCACCTCTCGACTCAGCTGTTGTCACCTGGAGCTAACACTACTGCTCCGTGTGTGCACTGGAATGCTAAGTGCTCCAAACTGGTTTCGCAGGGAGAAGCCGCTAAAGAAGCCCTGCTTCAGCTCCTCTGCCTCGCCACAGGGTGGCGGCCATTTTCCCCTCTGCTGGAGTGCAAGCCTGGGGAGGGAGTCCCAGCTGGGTTCCGGGGGAGAAATTAGCATGGGCAGAGGGCACCCTGTCGCCTCAACTCTTGTTTCGCGAAACTCGATCGGCGCTCCCGTGTGTGCGTGCAGTCCTAAGTGCCATCCAGCCAACGCCGAGGAACAAACCTGTAGAGAACGCGGGCCTCAGCAAGAAGGCCCTTCCTGAGCCGGACCGTCACCTCTGGTGTGCTTTTGTGAAAGCATGAGAAAAGGAACCTAAACGTGACTCGGAGAGAGAAGCAGGCCTGTCAGGAAGGCTGCTGTCGACTCACGCCTTGCTTTAGGAGCTGAGCCCTGCTGCACCCTGTGTGCCTGGATGCCTAGTTCCCAGGCTGCTAAGAGCAAGAATCAATGCTATAGAATGACTGCGCTGTGGCTATCGGGGCCGTTCCTGAAGCCAGAGGCATTTTACAGTGCTCGTGTTGGAGAGACGGGGGACAGGGTCCCCTGCGTGAAATGGAGCGAGAAACGGGCCGGTGCGGAAGGCAGCTCTCCACTCACCTGTCCTTTCTGAGGCTACTCCCCTTGCCCGGGGCGTGCCCGCAGGCCTCAAGCCAACCCCCTAACTCAAAGGAACCACCCTGTAGAGAATTCCCGCTCCGGCTAAAAGAGCCATGCCCATGCCCGAGGCTGGAAGCGTTCTGCTGTGTGCACGCGTGAGCGCCCGGCAAGGGAGGCCCGAACCGCTCTCCGTGTGAGACGCAGGCCCCCGCAGAAGGCAGCACACGACTCCCCGCTCGTTGCAGGAAGCGAGCTCTGCGGCCCCGCTTTTGCATGGAAGTCTAACCGCAAGCTTTCTAACTCGAAGCAGCAAGACTGCAGAGACACCGTGCTTTAGCTACCGTCGGCCTCTGTGTGGGAGGAAGCAGTTGAGGGGGTCCTGTGGGTGAGGGCCCGGGGCCGGGCCCCATTCCGTAAGACCGGGGGAGAGACAGACCGGACAGCAGGGAGCTCTCAACTCACATCATGCTTCGGGGGCTGGTACCGTTGCCCCGGCGGGGTGCGTGCAGGCTGAAGGACAGCCACCCCACTCGAAGGGAAAACTCGGTAGAGAATGCGTGCCCCAGCTAAAACAGCCGCTCCCGAGGGTGGAGGCATTTTGTTGTGTGCGTGCCTGAGAGCACTGCAAGGGAGTCCCAAACCTAACTCCGAGGGAGCCGCCGGCTGCTGCACAAGGCAGCCCTCGACTCCCCCACTTGTTTCATGAAGCTAGCACCGAGGCCCCGCTTTCGCATGGAAGCCTGATCGCCTGCGCTATACCTGCAAGAAACAACATTGTCCGGAAACCTTGCTTTCGCTACCATCCAGCGCTCTGAGGGGGAGGGAGCAGTTTCCCGTCTACCGTGGGTGAGCGCCTGGGGAATGGGCTCCTTCCATGCCGCCACCTAGGGAGAAGCAGCCCGGGCCAGGAAGGCACCTCTCGACTCAGCTGTTGTCACCTGGAGCTAACACTACTGCTCTGCGTGTGCACAGGAATGCTAAGTGCTCCACAGTGCTTTGGCAGGTTGAAGTTGCTAAAGAAGCCCCGCTTCAGCTCCTCCCCCTCGCCACAAGGTGGCGGCCATTTTCCGCTCTGCTGGAGTGCAAGCCTGGGGAGGGAGTCCCAGCTGGGTTCCGGGGGAGAAATCAACATGGGCAGAGGGCACCCTGTCGCCTCAACTCTTGTTTCGGGAAACTCGATCGGCGCTCCCGTGTGTGCGTGGAGTCCTAAGTGCCATCCAGCCAACGCCGAGGAACGAACCTGGAGAGAACGCGGGCCTCAGCACAGACGGCCCTTCCTGAGCCGGGACGTCACCTATGGGGTGCTTTTGTGAAAGCATGAGAAATGGAACCTAAACGTGACTCGGAGTGAGAAGCAGGCCTGTCAGGAAGGCTGCTGTCGACTCACGCCTTGTTTTAGGAGCTGAGCCCTGCTGCACCCTGTGTGCCTGGATGCCTAGTTCCCAGGCTGCTAAGAGCAAGAGTGAATGCTATAGAAGGCCTGCGCTCTAGTTGACAGGGCCGTTCCTGAAGCCAGAGGCATTTTACAATGCTCCTGTTGGAGAGACTGGGGACAGGGTCCCCTGCGTGAAATGGAGCGAGAAACGGGCCGGTGCGGAAGGCAGCTCTCCACTCACCTCTCCTTTCTGAGGCTACTCCCCTTGCCCCGGGCGCGCCCGCAGGCCTCAAGCCAACCCCCTAACTCAAAGGAACCACCCTGTAGAGAATTCCCGCTTCGGCTAAAAGAGCCAGGCCGGAGGATGGAAGCGTTCTGCTGTGTGCCCGCGTGAGCACCCGGCAAGGGAGGCCCAAACCGCTTTCCGTGTGGGACGCAGGCCCCGGCAGAAGGCAGCACACGACTCCCCGCTCGTTTCAGGAAGGGAGCACTGCGGTTCCGCTTTTGCATGGAAGTCTAACCGCAAGCGTTCTAACTCGAAGCAGCAACACTGCAGAGACACCGTTCGTTAGCTACCGTCGACCTCTGCGTGGGAGGAAGCAGTTGAGGGGGTCCTGTGGGTGAGGGGGCCCGGGGCCGGGCTCCATTCCGTAAGGCCCGGGGTGGGGGTGTGGGGGAGAGACAGGCCGGACAGCAGGGAGCTCTCAACTCACACCAGGTCTCCGGGGCTGGTACCGTTGCCCCGGGGGGTGCGTGCAGGCTCAAGTACAGCCACCCCACTCGAAGGGAAAACTCGGTGGAAGACGCGTGCCCCAGCTAAAACAGCCGCTCCCGAGGGTGGAGGCATTTTGTTGTGTGCGTGCCTGAGAGCACTGCAAGGGAGTCCCAAACCTAATTCCGAGGGAGCCGCCGGCTGCTGCACAAGGCAGGACTCGACTCCCCCACTTGTTTCATGAAGCTAGCACCGAGGCCACGCTTTCGCATGGAAGCCTGATCGCCTGCGCTCTACCTCCAAGAAACAACAGTGTAGGGAAACCGTGCTTTCGCTACCATCCACCGCTCTTAGTGGGAGGGAGCAGTTTCCCGGCTACCGTGGGTGAGCGCCAGGGCAACGGGCTCCTTCCATGCCGCCACCGAGGGAGAAGCAGCCCGGGCCAGGAAGGCACCTCTCGACTCAGCTGTTGTCACCTGGAGCTAACACTACTGCACCGCGTGTGCACTGGAATGCTAAGTGCTCCACACTGGTTTGGCAGGGAGAAGCCGCTAAAGAAGCCCCGCTTCAGCTCCTCCTCCTCGCCACAGGGTGGCGGCCATTTTCCCCTCTGCTGGAGTGCAAGCCTGGGGAGGGAGTCCCAGCTGGGTTGCGGGGGAGAAATCAGCGTGGGCAGAGGGCACCCTGTCGCCTCAACTCTTGTTTCGCGAAACTCGATCGGCGCTCCCGTGTGTGCGTGCAGTCCTAAGTGCCATCCAGCCAACGCCGAGGAACAGACCTGTAGAGAACGCGGGCTTCAGCAAAGATGGCCCTTCCTGATCCGGACCGTCACCTCTGGTGTGCTTTTGTGAAAGCATGAGAAATGGAACCTAAACGTGACTCGGAGTGAGAAGCAGGCCTGTCAGGAAGGCTGCTATCGACTCACGCCTTGCTTTAGGAGCTGAGCCCTGCTGCAGCCTGTGAGCCTGGATGCCTAGTTCCCAGGCTGCTAAGAGCAAGAATCAATGCTATAGAAAGACTGCGCTGTGGCTATCGGGGCCGTTCCTGAAGCCAGAGGCATTTTACAGTGCTCGTGTTGGAGAGACGGGGGACAGGGTCCCCTGCGTGAAATGGAGCGAGAAACGGGCCGGTGCGGAAGGCAGCTCTCCACTCACCTCTCCTTTCTGAGGCTACTCCCCTTGCCCGGGCGTGCCCGCAGGCCTCAAGCCAACCCCCTAACTCAAAGGAAACACCCTGTAGAGAATTCCCGCTCCGGCTAAAAGAGCCATGCCCATGCCGGAGGCTGGAAGCGTTCTGCTGTGTGCCCGCGGGAGCGCCCGGCAAGGGAGGCCCAAACCGCTTTCCGTGTGAGACGCAGGACCCCGCAGAAGGCAGCAAACGACTCCCCGCTTTTTGCAGGAAGCGAGCACTGCGGCCCCGCTTTTGCATGGAAGTCTAACCACAAGCGTTCTAACTCGAAGCAGCAACACTGCAGAGACACCCTGCTTTACCTACCGTCGGCCTCTGAGTGGGAGGAAGCAGTTGAGGGGGTCCTGTGGGTGAGGGCCCGGGGCCGGGACCCATTCCGTAAGACCGAGGGAGAGACAGGCTGGACAGCAGGGAGCTCTCAACTCACATCATGCTTCGGGGGCTGGTACCGTTGCCCCGGGGGGGTGCGTGCAGGCTGAAGGACAGCCACCCCACTCGAAGGGAAAACTCGGTAGAGAATGCGTGCCCCAGCTAAAACAGCCGCTCCCGAGGGTGGAGGCATTTTGTTTTGTGCGTGCCTGAGAGCACTGCAAGGGAGTCCCAAACCTAATTCCGAGGGAGCCGCCGGCTGCTGCACAAGGCAGCCCTCGACTCCCCCACTTGTTTCATGAAGCTAGCACCGAGGCCCCTCTTTCGCATGGAAGCCTGATCGCCTGCGCTGTACCTGCAAGAAACAACATTGTACGGAAACCTTGCTTTCGCTACCATCCACCGCTCTGAGGGGGAGGGAGCAGTTTCCCGGCTACCGTGGGTGAGCGCCTGGGGAACGGGCTCCTTCCGTGCCGCCACCGAGGGAGAAGCAGCCCGGGCCAGGAAGGCACCTCTCGACTCAGCTGTTGTCACCTGCAGCTAACACTACTGCTCCACGTGTGCACTGGAATGCTAAGTGCTCCACACTGGTTTCGCAGGGAGAAGCCGCTAAAGAAGCCCCGCTTCAGCTCCTCCGCCTCGCCACAGGGTGGCGGCCATTTTCCCCTCTGCTGGAGGGCAAGCCTGGGGAGGGAGTCGCAGCTGGGTTCCGGGGGAGAAATCAGCATGGGCAGAGGGCACCCTGTCGCCTCAACTCTTGTTTCGGGAAACTCGATCGGCGCTCCCGTGTGTGCGTGCAGTCCTAAGTGCCATCCAGCCAACGCCGAGGAACAAACCTGTAGAGAATGCGGGCCTCAGCAAGAAGGCCCTTCCTGAGCCGGACCGTCACCTCTGGTGTGCTTTTGTGAAAGCATGAGAAATGGAACCTAAACGTGACTCGGAGAGAGAAGCAGGCCTGTCAGGAAGGCTGCTGTCGACTCACGCCTTGCTTTAGGAGCTGAGACCTGCTGCACCCTGTGTGCCTGGATGCCTAGTTCCCAGGCTGCTAAGAGCAAGAATCAATGCTATAGAATGACTGCGCTCTAGTTGACAGGGCCGTTCCTGAAGCCAGAGGCATTTTACAGTTCTCGTGTTGGAGAGACTGGGGACAGGGTCCCCTGCGTGAAATGGAGCGAGAAAGGGGCCGGTGCGGAAGGCAGCTCTCCACTCACCTCTCCTTTCTGAGGCTACTCCCCTTGCCCGGGGCGCGCCCGCAGGCCTCAAGCCAACCCCCTAACTCAAAGGAACCACCCTGTAGAGAATTCCCGCTTTGGCTAAAAGAACCAGGCCGGAGGCTCTAAGCGTTCTGCTGTGTGCCCGCGTGAGCGCCCGGCAAGGGAGGCCCAAACCGCTTTCCGTGTGAGACGCAGGCCCCGGCAGAAGGCAGCACACGACTCCCCGCTCGTTTCAGGAAGGGAGCACTGCGGTCCCGCTTTTGCATAGAAGTCTAACCGCAAGCGTTCTAACTAGAAGCAGCAACACTGCAGAGACACCGTGCTTTAGCCACCAGCGACCTCTGTGTGGGAGGAAGCAGTTGAGGGGGTCCTGTGTGTTAGGGGGCCCGGGGCCGGGCTCCATTCCGTAAGGCCCGGGGTGGGGGGGTGGGGGGGTGCGGGGGAGACAGGCCGGACAGCAGGGAGCTCTCAACTCACACCAGGCCTACGGGGCTGGTACCGTTGCCCCGGGGGGTGCGTGCAGGCTCAAGTACAGCCACCCCACTCGAAGGGAAAACTCGGTAGAAGACGCGTGCCCCAGCTAAAACAGCCGCTCCCGAGGGTGGAGGCATTTTGTTGTGTGCGTGCCTGAGAGCACTGCAAGGGAGTCCCAAACCTAACTCCGAGGGAGCCGCCGGCTGCTGCACAAGGCAGCCCTCGACTCCCCCACTTGTTTCATGAAGCTAGCACCGAGGCCCCGCTTTCGCATGGAAGCCTGATCGCCTGCGCTCTACCTCCAAGAAACAACAGTGTACGGAAACCGTGCTTTCGCTACCATCCACCGCTCTGAGTGGGAGGGAGCAGTTTCCCGGCTACCGTGGGTGAGCGCCTGGGGAACGGGCTCCTCCCATGCCGCCACCGAGGGAGAAGCAGCCCGGGCCAGGAAGGCACCTCTCGACTCAGCTGTTGTCACCTGGAGCTAACACTACTGCTCCGCGTGTGCACTGGAATGCTAAGTGATCCACACTGGTTTCGCAGGGAGAAGCCGCTAAAGAAGCCCCGCTTCAGCTCCTCCGCCTCGCCACAGGGTGGCGGCCATTTTCCCCTCTGCTGGAGTGTAAGCCTGGGGAGGGAGTCCCAGCTGGGTTCCGGGGGAGAAATCAGCATGGGCAGAGGGCACCCCGTCGCCTCAACTCTTGTTTCAGGAAACTCGATCGGCGCTCCCATGAGTGCGTGGAGTCCTAAGTGCCATCCAGCTAACGCCGAGGAACAGACCTGTAGAGAACGCGGGCCTCAGCACAGACGGCCCTTCCTGAGCCGGGACGTCACCTATGGGGTGCTTTTGTGAAAGCATGAGAAATGGAACCTAAACGTGACTCGGAGAGAGAAGCAGGCCTGTCAGGAAGGCTGCTGTCGACTCACGCCTTGCTTTAGGAGCTGAGCCCTGCTGCACCCTGTGTGCCTGGATGCCTAGTTCCCAGGCTGCTAAGAGCAAGAGTGAATGCTATAGAAGGGCTGCGTTCTAGTTGACAGGGCCGTTCCTGAAGCCAGAGGCATTTTACAGTTCTCGTGTTGGAGAGACTGGGGACAGGGTCCCCTGCGTGAAATGGAGCGAGAAAGGGGCCGGTGCGGAAGGCAGCTCTCCACTCACCTCTCCTTTCTGAGGCTACTCCCCTTGCCCCGGGCGCGCCCGCAGGCCTCAAGCCAACCCCCTAACTCAAAGGAACCACCCTGTAGAGAATTCCCGCTTTGGCTAAAAGAACCAGGCTGGAGGCTCTAAGCGTTCTGCTGTGTGCCCGCGTGAGCGCCCGGCAAGGGAGGCCCAAACCGCTTTCCGTGTGAGACGCAGGCCCCGGCAGAAGGCAGCACACGACTCCCCGCTCGTTTCAGGAAGGGAGCACTGCGGTTTCGCTTTTGCATGGAAGTCTAACCGCAAGCGTTCTAACTGGAAGCAGCAACACTGCAGAGACACCGTGCGTTAGCTACCGTCGACCTCTGTGTGGGAGGAAGCAGTTGAGGGGGTCCTGTGGGTGATGGCCCGGGGCCGGGCCCCATTCCGTAAGACCGGGGGAGAGAGAGGCCGGACAGCAGGGAGCTCTCAACTCACATCATGCTTCGGGGGCTGGTACCGTTACCCCGGGGGGGTGCGTGCAGGCTGAAGGACAGCCACCCCACTCGAAGGGAAAACTCGGTAGAGAATGCGTGCCCCAGCTAAAACAGCCGCTCTCGAGGGTGGAGGCATTTTGTTGTGTGCGTGCCTGAGAGCACTGCAAGGGAGTCCCAAACCTAACTCCGTGGGAGCCGACGGCTGCTGCACAAGGCAGCCCTCGACTCCCCCACTTGTTTCATGAAGCTAGCACCGAGGCCCCGCTTTTGCATGGAAGTCTGATCGCCTGCGCTCTACCTCCAAGAAACAACATTGTTCGGAAACCTTGCTTTCGTTACCCTCCAGCGCTCTGAGGGGGAGGGAGCAGTTTCCCGGCTACCGTGGGTGAGCGCCTCGGGAACGGGCTCCTTCTGTGCCGCCACCGCCACCGAGGGAGAAGCAGCCCGGGCCAGGAAGGCACCTCTCGACTCAGCTGTTGTCACCTGGAGCTAACACTACTGCTCCGCGTGTGCACAGGAATGCTAAGTGCTCCACACTGGTTTGGCAGGGAGAAGCCGCTAAAGAAGCCCCGCTTCAGCTCCTCCGCCTCGCCACAGGGTGGCGGCCATTTTCCCCTCTGATGGAGTGCAAGCCTGGGGAGGGAGTCCCAGCTGGGTTCCGGGGGAGAAATCAGCATGGGCAGAGGGCACCCTGTCGCCTCAACTCTTGTTTCGGGAAACTCGATCGGCGCTCCCGTGTGTGCGTGGAGTCCTAAGTGCCATCCAGCCAACGCCGAGGAACAAACCTGGAGAGAACGCGGGCCTCAGCACAGACGGCCCTTCCTGAGCCGGGACGTCACCTATGGGGTGCTTTTGTGAAAGCATGAGAAATGGAACGTAAACGTGACTCGGAGTGAGAAGCAGGCCTGTCAGGAAGGCTGCTGTCGACTCACGCCTTGCTTTAGGAGCTGAGCCCTGCTGCACCCTGTGTGCCTGGATGCCTAGTTCCCAGGCTGCTAAGAGCAAGAGTGAATGCTATAGAAGGGCTGCGCTCTAGTTGACAGGGCCGTTCCTGAAGCCAGAGGCATTTTACAGTTCTCGTGTTGGAGAGACTGGGGACAGGGTCCCCTGCGTGAAATGGAGCGAGAAAGGGGCCGGTGCGGAAGGCAGCTCTCCACTCACCTCTCCTTTCTGAGGCTACTCCCCTTGCCCCGGGCGCGCCCGCAGGCCTCAAGCCAACCCCCTAACTCAAAGGAACCACCCTGTAGAGAATTCCCGCTCCGGCTAAAAGAGCCATGCCCATGCCGGAGGCTGGAAGCGTTCTGCTGTGTGCACGCGTGAGCGCCCGGCATGGGAGGCCCAAACCGCTTTCCGTGTGAGACGCAGGCCCCGGCAGAAGGCAGCACACGCTCCCCGCTCGTTTCAGGAAGGGAGCACTGTGGTCCCGCTTTTGCATAGCAGTCTAACCGCAAGCGTTCTAACTCGAAGCAGCAACACTGCAGAGACACCGTGCTTTAGCCACCATCGACCTCTGTGTGGGAGGAAGCAGTTGAGGGGGTCCTGTGGGTTAGGGGGCCCGGGGCCGGGCTCCATTCCGTAAGGCCCGGGGTGGGGGGGTGGGGGGGTGGGGGGGAGACAGGCCGCACAGCAGGGAGCTCTCAACTCACACCAGGCCTCCGGGGCTGGTACCGTTGCCCCGGGGGGTGCGTGCAGGCTCAAGTACAGCCACCCCACTCGAAGGGAAAACTCGGTAAAAGACGCGTGCCCCAGCTAAAACAGCCGCTCCCGAGGGTGGAGGCATTTTGTTGTGTGAGTGCCTGAGAGCACTGCAAGGGAGTCCCAAACCTAATTCCGAGGGAGCCGCCGGCTGCTGCACAAGGCAGCCCTCGACTCCCCCACTTGTTTCATGAAGCTAGCACCGAGGCCCGGCTTTCGCATGGAAGCCTGATCGCCTGCGCTGTACCTGCAAGAAACAACATTGTACTGAAACCTTGCTTTCGCTACCATCCACCGCTCTGAGGGGGAGGGAGCAGTTTCCCGGCTACCGTGGGTGAGCGCCTGGGGAATGGGCTCCTTCTGTGCCGCCACCGCCACCGAGGGAGAAGCAGCCCGGGCCAGGAAGGCACCTCTCGACTCAGCTGTTGTCACCTGGAGCTAACACTACTGCTCCGCGTGTGCACTGGAATGCTAAGTGCTCCACACTGGTTTCGCAGGGAGAAGCCGCTAAAGAAGCCCTGCTTCAGCTCCTCCGCCTCGCCACAGGGTGGCGGCCATTTTCCCCTCTGCTGGAGTGCAAGCCTGGGGAGGGAGTCCCAGCTGGGTTCCGGGGGAGAAATCAGCATGGGCAGAGGGCACCCTGTCGCCTCAACTCTTGTTTCGCGAAACTCGATCGGCGCTCCCGTGTGTGCGTGCAGTCCTAAGTGCCATCCAGCCAACGCCGAGGAACAAACCTGTAGAGAACGCGGGCCTCAGCAAGAAGGCCCTTCCTGAGCCGGACCGTCACCTCTGGTGTGCTTTTGTGAAAGCATGAGAAAAGGAACCTAAACGTGACTCGGAGAGAGAAGCAGGCCTGTCAGGAAGGCTGCTGTCGACTCACGCCTTGCTTTAGGAGCTGAGCCCTGCTGCACCCTGTGTGCCTGGATGCCTAGTTCCCAGGCTGCTAAGAGCAAGAATCAATGCTATAGAATGACTGCGCTGTGGCTATCGGGGCCGTTCCTGAAGCCAGAGGCATTTTACAGTGCTCGTGTTGGAGAGACGGTGGACAGGGTCCCCTGCGTGAAATGGAGCGAGAAACGGGCCGGTGCGGAAGGGAGCTCTCCACTCACCTGTCCTTTCTGAGGCTACTCCCCTTGCCCGGGCCGTGCCCGCAGGCCTCAAGCCAACCCCCTAACTCAAAGGAACCACCCTGTAGAGAATTCCCGCTCCGGCTAAAACAGCCATGCCCATGCCGGAGGCTGAAGCGTTCTGCTGTGTGCACGCGTGAGCGCCCGGCAAGGGAGGCCCGAACCGCTTTCCGTGTGAGACGCAGGCCCCCGCAGAAGGCAGCACACGACTCCCCGCTCGTTGCAGGATGCGAGCTCTGCGGCCCTGCTTTTGCATGGAAGTCTAACCGCAAGCTTTCTAACTCGAAGCAGCAACACTGCAGAGACACCGTGCTTTAGCTACCGTCGGCCTCTGTGTGGGAGGAAGCAGTTGAGGGGGTCCTGTGGGTGAGGGCCCGGGGCCGGGCCCCATTCCGTAAGACCGGGGGAGAGACAGGCCGGACAGCAGGGAGCTCTCAACTCACATCATGCTTCGGGGGCTGGTACCGTTGCCCCGGGGGGGTGCGTGCAGGCTGAAGGACAGCCACCCCACTCGAAGGGAAAACTCGGTAGAGAATGCGTGCCCCAGCTAAAACAGCCGCTCCCGAGGGTGGAGGCATTTTGTTGTGTGCCTGCCTGAGAGCACTGCAAGGGAGTCCCAAACCTAACTCCAAGGGAGCCGCCGGCTGCTGCACAAGGCATCCCTCGACTCCCCCACTTGTTTCATGAAGCTAGCACCGAGGCCCCCCTTTCGCATGGAAGCCTGATCGCCTGAGCTGTACCTGCAAGAAACAACATTGTACGGAAACCTTGCTTTCGCTACCATCCAGCGCTCTGAGGGGGAGGGAGCAGTTTCCCGGCTACCGTGGGTGAGCGCCTGGGGAACGGGCTCCTTCCATGCCGCCACCTAGGGAGAAGCAGCCCGGGCCAGGAAGGCACCTCTCCACTCAGCTGTTGTCACCTGAAGCTAACACTACTGCTCCGCGTGTGCACAGGAATACTAAGTGCTCCACAGTGGTTTGGCATGTTGAAGCTGCTAAAGAAGCCCAGCTTCAGCTCCTCCGCCTCGCCACAGGGTGGCGGCCATTTTCCCCTCTGCTGGAGTGCAAGCCTGGGGAGGGAGTCCCAGCTGGGTTCCGGGGGAGAAATCAACATGGGCAGAGGGCACCCTGTCGCCTCAACTCTTGTTTCGGGAAACTCGATCGGCGCTCCCGTGTGTGCGTGGAGTCCTAAGTGCCATCCAGCCAACGCCGAGGAACAAACCTGGAGAGAACGTGGGCCTCAGCACAGACGGCCCTTCCTGAGCCGGGACGTCACATATGGGGTGCTTTTGTGAAAGCATGAGAAATGGAACCTAAACGTGACTCGGAGTGAGAAGCAGGCCTGTCAGGAAGGCTGCTGTCGACTCACGCCTTGTTTTAGGAGCTGAGCCCTGCTGCACCCTGTGTGCCTGGATGCCTAGTTCCCAGGCTGCTAAGAGCAAGGGTGAATGCTATAGAAGGACTGCGCTCTAGTTGACAGGGCCGTTCCTGAAGCCAGAGGCATTTTACAGTGCTCGTGTTGGAGAGACGGGGGACAGGGTCCCCTGCGTGAAATGGAGCGAGAAAGGGGCCGGTGCGCAAGGCAGCTCTCCACTCACCTCTCCTTTCTGAGGCTACTCCCCTTGCCCCGGGCGCGCCCGCAGGCCTCAAGCCAACCCCCTAACTCAAAGGAACCACCCTGTAGAGAATTCCCGCTCCGGCTAAAAGAGCCATGCCCATGCCGGAGGCTGGAAGCGTTCTGCTGTGTGCACGCGTGAGCGCCCGGCATGGGAGGCCCAAACCGCTTTCCGTGTGAGACGCAGGCCCCGGCAGAAGGCAGCACACGCTCCCCGCTCGTTTCAGGAAGGGAGCACTGTGGTCCCGCTTTTGCATAGCAGTCTAACCGCAAGCGTTCTAACTCGAAGCAGCAACACTGCAGAGACACCGTGCTTTAGCCACCATCGACCTCTGTGTGGGAGGAAGCAGTTGAGGGGGTCCTGTGGGTTAGGGGGCCCGGGGCCGGGCTCCATTCCGTAAGGCCCGGGGTGGGGGGGTGGGGGGGTGGGGTGGAGACAGGCCGCACAGCAGGGAGCTCTCAACTCACACCAGGCCTCCGGGGCTGGTACCGTTGCCCCGGGGGGTGCGTGCAGGCTCAAGTACAGCCACCCCACTCGAAGGGAAAACTCGGTAAAAGACGCGTGCCCCAGCTAAAACAGCCGCTCCCGAGGGTGGAGGCATTTTGTTGTGTGCGTGCCTGAGAGCACTGCAAGGGAGTCCCAAACCTAACTCCGAGGGAGCCATCGGCTGCTGCCCAAGGCAGCCCTCGACTCCCCCACTTGTTTCATGAAGCTAGCACCGAGGCCCCGCTTTCGCATGGAAGCCTGATCGCCTGCGCTCTACCTCCAAGAAACAACAGTGTACGGAAATCGTGCTTTCGCTACCATCCACCGCTCTGAGTGGGAGGGAGCAGTTTCCCGGCTACCGTGGGTGAGCGCCTGGGGAACGGGCTCCTTCCGTGCCGCCACCGAGGGAGATGCGGCCCGGGCCAGGAAGGCACCTCTCGACTCAGCTGTTGTCACCTGGAGGAACACTACTGCTCCGCGTGTGCACAGGAATGCTAAGGGCTCCACACTGGTTTGGCAGGTTGAAGGCCCTAAAGAAGCCCCGCTTCAGCTCCTCAGCCTTGCCACAGGGTGGCGGCCATTTTCCCCTCTGCTGGAGTGCAAGCCTGGGGAGGGAGTCCCAGCTGGGTTCCGGGGGAGAAATCAGCATGGGCAGAGGGCACCCTGTCGCCTCAACTCTTGTTTCGGGAAACACGATCGGCGCTCCCGTGTGTGCGTGAATTCGTAAGTGCCATCCAGCCAACGCCGAGGAACAAACCTGGAGAGAACGAGGGCCTCAGCACAGAGGGCCCTTCCTGAGCCGGGACGTCACCTATGGGGTGCTTTTGTGAAAGCAGGAGAAATGGAACCTAAACGTGACTCGGAGTGAGAAGCAGGCCTGTCAGGAAGGCTGCTGTCGACTCACGCCTTGTTTTAGGAGCTGAGCCCTGCTGCACCCTGTGTGCCTGAATGCCTAGTTCCCAGGCTGCTAAGAGCAAGAGTGAATGCTATAGAAGGACTGCGCTCTAGTTGACAGGGCCGTTCCTGAAGCCAGAGGCATTTTACAGTGCTCGTGTTGGAGAGACGGGGGACAGGGTCCCCTGCGTGAAATGGAGCGAGAAACGGGCCGGTGCGGAAGGCAGCTCTCCACTCACCTCTCCTTTCTGAGGCTACTCCCCTTGCCCAGGGCGCGCCCGCAGGCCTCAAGCCAACCCCCTAACTCAAAGGAACCACCCTGTAGAGAATTCCCGCTTCCGCTAAAAGAGCCAGGCCGGAGGCTGGAAGCGTTCTGCAGTGTGCCCGCGTGAGCGCCCGGCAAGGGAAGCCAAACCGCTTTCCGTGTGAGACGCAGGCCCCGGCAGAAGGCAGCACACGACTCCCCGCTCGTTTCAGGAAGGGAGCACTGCGGTTCCGCTTTTGCATGGAAGTCTAACCGCAAGCGTTCTAACTGGAAGCAGCAACACTGCAGAGACACCGTGCGTTAGCTACCGTCCACCTCTGTGTGGGAGGAAGCAGTTGAGGGGGTCCTGTGGGTGAGGGGGCCCGGGGCCGGGCTCCATTCCGTAAGGCCCGGGGTGGGGGGGTGGGGGAGAGACAGGCCGGACAGCAGGGAGCTCTCAACTCACACCAGGTCTCCGGGGCTGATACCGTTGCCCCGGGGGGTGCGTGCAGGCTGAAGAATAGCCACCCCACTCGAAGGGAAAACTCGGTAGAGGACGCGTGCCCCAGCTAAAACAGCCGCTCCCGAGGGTGGAGGCATTTTGTTGTGTGCGTGCGTGAGAGCACTGCAAGGGAGTCCCAAACCTAATTCCGAGGGAGCCGCCGGCTGCTGCACAAGGCAGCCCTCGACTCCCCCACTTGTTTCATGAAGCTAGCACCGAGGCCCCTCTTTCGCATGGAAGCCTGATCGCCTGCGCTGTACCTGCAAGAAACAACATTGTACGGAAACCTTGCTTTCGCTACCATCCAGCGCTCTGAGGGGGAGGGAGCAGTTTCCCGGCTACCGTGGGTGAGCGCCTGGGGAAAGGGCTCCTTCTGTGCCGCCACGGCCACCAAGGGAGAAGCAGCCCGGGCCAGGAAGGCACCTCTCGACTCAGCTGTTGTCACCTGGAGCTAACACTACTGCTCCGGTGTGCACTGGAATGCTAAGTGCTCCACACTGGTTTGGCAGGGAGAAGCTGCTAAAGAAGCCCTGCTTCAGCTCCTCCGCCTCGCCACAGGGTGGCGGCCATTTTCCCCTCTGTTGGAGTGCAAGCCTGGGGAGGGAGTCCCAGCTGGGTTCCGGGGGAGAAATCAGCATGGGCAGAGGGCACCCTGTCGCCTCAACTCTTGTTTCGGGAAACTCGATCGGCGCTCCCGTTTGTGCGTGGAGTCCTAAGTGCCATCCAGCCAACGCCGAGGAACAGACCTGTAGAGAACGCCGGCCTCAGCACAGACGGCCCTTCCTGAGCCGGGACGTCACATATGGGGTGCTTTTGTGAAAGCATGAGAAATGGAACCTAAACGTGACTCGGAGAGAGAAGCAGGCCTGTCAGGAAGGCTGCTGTCGACTCACGCCTTGCTTTAGGAGCTGAGCCCTGCTGCACCCTGTGTGCCTGGATACCTAGTTCCCAGGCTGCTAAGAGCAAGAGTGAATGCTATAGAAGGGCTGCGCTCTAGTTGACAGGGCCGTTCCTGAAGCCAGAGGCATTTTACAGTGCTCGTGTTGGAGAGACGGGGGATAGGGTCCCCTGCGTGAAATGGAGCGAGAAAGGGGCCGGTGCGCAAGGCAGCTCTCCACTCACCTCTCCTTTCTGAGGATACTCCCCTTGCCCCGGGCGCGCCCGCAGGCCTCAAGCCAACCCCCTAACTCAAAGGAACCACCCTGTAGAGAATTCCCGCTTCGGCTAAAAGAGCCAGGCCGGAGGCTGGAAGCGTTCTGCTGTGTGCCCGCGGGAGCGCCCGGCAAGGGAGGCCCAAACCGCTTTCCGTGTGAGACGCAGGCCCCGGCAGAAGGCAGCACACGACTCCCCGCTCGTTTCAGGAAGGGAGCACTGCGGTTCCGCTTTTGCATGGAAGTCTAACCGCAAGCGTTCTAACTCGAAGCAGCAACACTGCAGAGACACCGTGCGTTAGCTACCGTCGACCTCTGCGTGGGAGGAAGCAGTTGAGGGGGTCCTGTGGGTGAGGGGGCCCGGGGCCGGGCTCCATTCCGTAAGGCCCGGGGTGGGGGGGTGGGGGAGAGACAGGCCGGACAGCAGGGAGCTCTCAACTCACACCAGGTCTCCGGGGCTGGTACCGTTGCCCCGGGGGGTGCGTGCAGGCTGAAGGACAGCCACCCCACTCGAAGGGAAAACTCGGTAGAGGACGCGAGCCCCAGCTAAAACAGCCGCTCCCGAGGGTGGAGGCATTTTGTTGTGTGCGTGCGTGAGAGCATGGCAAGGGAGTCCCAAACCTAATTCCGAGGGAGCCGCCGGCTGCTGCACAAGGCAGCCCTCGACTACCCCACTTGTTTCATGAAGCTAGCACCGAGGCCCCTCTTTCGCATGGAAGCCTGATCGCCTGCGCTTTCCCTCAAGAAACAACATTGTACAGAAACCTTTCTTTCGCTACCATCCAGCGCTCAGAGGGGGAGGGAGCAGTTTCCCGGCTACCGTGGGTGAGCGCCTGGGGAACGGGCTCCTTCCGTGCCGCCACCGAGGGAGAAGCAGCCCGGGCCAGGAAGGCACCTCTCGACTCAGCTGTTGTCACCTGGAACTAACACTACTGCTCCGCGTGTGCACAGGAATGCTAAGTGCTCCACACTGGTTTGGCAGGGAGAAGCCGCTAAAGAAGCCCCGCTTCAGCTCCTCCACCTCGCCACAGGGTGGCGGTCATTTTCCCCTCTGCTGGAGGGCAAGCCTGGGGAGGGAGTCCCAGCTGGATTCCGGGGGAGAAATCAGCATGGGCAGAGGGCACCCTGTCGCCTCAAGTCTTGTTTCGGGAAACTCGATCGGCGCTCCCGTGTGTGCGTGCAGTCCTAAGTGCCATCCAGCCAACGCCGAGGAACAAACCTGTAGAGAACGCGGGCCTCAGCAAAGATGGCCCTTCCTGAGCTGGACCGTCACCTCTGGTGTGCTTTTGTGAAAGCATTAGAAATGGAACCTAAACGTGACTCGGAGAGAGAAGCAGGCCTGTCAGGAAGGCTGCTGTCGACTCACGCCTTGCTTTAGGAGCTGAGCCCTGCTGTACCCTGTGTGCCTGGATGCCTAGTTCCCAGGCTGCTAAGAGCAAGAATCAATGCTATAGAAAGACTGCGCTCTGGCTATCGGGGCCGATCCTGAAGCCAGAGGCATTTTACAGTGCTCGTGTTGGAGAGAAGGGGGACAGGGTCCCCTGCGTGAAATGGAGCGAGGATCGGGCCGGTGCGGAAGGCAGCTCTCCACTCCCCTGTCCTTTCTGAGGCTACTCCCCTTGCCCGGGGCGTGCCCGCAGGCCTCAAGCCAACCCCCTAACTCAAAGGAACCACCCTGTAGAGAATTCCCGCCCCGGCTAAAAGAGCCATGCCCATGCCGGAGGCTGGAAGCGTTCTGCTGTGTGCCCGCGGGAGCACCCGGCAAGGGAGACCCAAACCGCTTTCCGTGTGAGACGCAGGCCCCCGCAGAAGGGAGCACACGACTCCCCGCTTGTTGCAGGGTGCGAGCACTGCGGCCCCGCTTTTGCATGGAAGTCTAACCGCAAGCGTTCTAACTCGAAGCAGCAACACTGAAGAGACACCGTGCTTTAGCTACCGTCGGCCTCTGTGTGGGAGGAAGCAGTTGAGGGGGTCCTGTGGGTGATGGCCCGGGGCCGGGCCCCATTCCGTAAGACCGGGGGAGAGACAGGCCGGACAGCAGGGAGCTCTCAACTCACATCATGCTTCGGGGGCTGGTACCGTTACCCCGGGGGGGTGCGTGCAGGCTGAAGGACAGCCACCCGACTCGAAGGGAAAACTCGGTAGAGAATGCGTGCCCCAGCTAAAACAGCCGCTCCCGAGGGTGGAGGCATTTTGTTGTGTGCGTGCGTGAGAGCACTGCAAGGGAGTCCCAAACCTAATTCCGAGGGAGCCGCCGGCTGCTGCACAAGGCAGCCCTCGACTCCCCCACTTGTTTCATGAAGCTAGCACCGAGGCCCCGCTTTCGCATGGAAGCCTGATCGCCTGCGCTGTACCTGCAAGAAACAACATTGTACGGAAACCTTGCTTTCGCTACCATCCAGCGCTCTGAGGGGGAGGGAGCAGTTTCCCGGCTACAGTGGGTGAGCGCCTGGGGAACGGGCTCCTTCTGTGCCGCCACGGCCACCAAGGGAGAAGCAGCCCGGGCCAGGAAGGCACCTCTCGACTCAGCTGTTGTCACCTGGAGCTAACACTACTGCTCCGGTGTGCACTGGAATGCTAAGTGCTCCACACTGGTTTGGCAGGGAGAAGCTGCTAAAGAAGCCCTGCTTCAGCTCCTCCGCCTCGCCACAGGGTGGCGGCCATTTTCCCCTCTGTTGGAGTGCAAGCCTGGGGAGGGAGTCCCAGCTGGGTTCCGGGGGAGAAATCAGCATGGGCAGAGGGCACCCTGTCGCCTCAACTCTTGTTTCGGGAAACTCGATCGGCGCTCCCGTTTGTGCGTGGAGTCCTAAGTGCCATCCAGCCAACGCCGAGGAACAGACCTGTAGAGAACACCGGCCTCAGCACAGACGGCCCTTCCTGAGCCGGGACGTCACATATGGGGTGCTTTTGTGAAAGCATGAGAAATGGAACCTAAACGTGACTCGGAGAGAGAAGCAGGCCTGTCAGGAAGGCTGCTGTCGACTCACGCCTTGCTTTAGGAGCTGAGCCCTGCTGCACCCTGTGTGCCTGGATGCCTAGTTCCCAGGCTGCTAAGAGCAAGAGTGAATGCTATAGAAGGGCTGCGCTCTAGTTGACAGGGCCGTTCCTGAAGCCAGAGGCATTTTACAGTGCTCCTGTTGGAGAGACTGGGGACAGGGTCCCCTGCGTGAAATGGATCGAGAAAGGGGCCGGTGCGGAAGGCAGCTCTCCACTCACCTCTCCTTTCTGAGGCTACTCCCCTTGCCCCGGGCGCGCCCGCCGGCCTCAAGCCAACCCCCTAACTCAAAGGAACCGCCCTGTAGAGAATTCCCGCTTTGGCTAAAAGAACCAGGCCGGAGCTGGAAGCCTTCTGCTGTGTGCCCGCGTGAGCGCCCGGCAAGGGAGGCCCAAACCGCTTTCCGTGTGAGACGCAGGCCCCGGCAGAAGGCAGCACACGACTCCCCGCTCGTTTCAGGAAGGGAGCACTGCGGTCCCGCTTTTGCATAGAAGTCTAACCGCAAGCGTTCTAACTCGAAGCAGCAACACTGCAGAGACACCGTGCTTTAGCCACCATCGATCTCTGTGTGGGAGGAAGCAGTTGAGGGGGTCCTGTGGGTTAGGGGGCCCGGGGCCGGGCTCCATTCCGTAAGGACCGGGGTGGGGGGGTGGGGGGGTGGGGGGGAGACAGGCCTGACAGCAGGGAGCTCTCAACTCACACCAGGCCTCCGGGGCTGGAACCTTTGCCCCGGGGGGTGCGTGCAGGCTCAAGTACAGCCACCCCACTCGAAGGGAAAACTCGGTAGAAGACGCGTGCCCCAGCTAAAACAGCCGCTCCCGAGGGTGGAGGCATTTTGTTGTGTGCGTGCCTGAGAGCACTGCAAGGGAGTCCCAAACCTAATTCCGAGGGAGCCGCCGGCTGCTGCACAAGGCAGGACTCGACTCCCCCACTTGTTTCATGAAGCTAGCACCGAGGCCACGCTTTCGCATGGAAGCCTGATCGCCTGCGCTCTACCTCCAAGAAACAACAGTGTAGGGAAACCGTGCTTTCGCTACCATCCACCGCTCTTAGGGGGAGGGAGCAGTTTCCCGGCTACCGTGGGTGAGCGCCAGGGGAACGGGCTCCTTCCGTGCCGCCACCGAGGGAGAAGCAGCCCGGGCCAGGAAGGCACCTCTCGACTCAGCTGTTGTCACCTGGAACTAACACTACTGCTCCACGTGTGCACAGGAATGCTAAGTGCTCCACACTGGTTTGGCAGGGAGAAGCCGCTAAAGAAGCCCCGCTTCAGCTCCTCCACCTCGCCACAGGGTGGCGGCCATTTTCCCCTCTGCTGGAGGGCAAGCCTGGGGAGGGAGTCCCAGCTGGATTCCGGGGGAGAAATCAGCATGGGCAGAGGGCACCCTGTCGCCTCAAGTCTTGTTTCGGGAAACTCGATCGGCGCTCCCGTGTGTGCGTGCAGTCTTAAGTGCCATCCAGCCAACGCCGAGGAACAGACCTGTAGAGAACGCGGGCCTCAGCAAAGATGGCCCTTCCTGAGCCGGACCGTCACCTCTGGTGTGCTTTTGTGAAAGCATGAGAAATGGAACCTAATCGTGACTCGGAGAGAGAAGCAGGCCTGTCAGGAAGGCTGCTGTCGACTCACGCCTTGCTTTAGGAGCTGAGCCCTGCTGTACCCTGTGTGCCCGGATGCCTAGTTCCCAGGCTGCTAAGAGCAAGAATCAATGCTATAGAAAGACTGCGCTCTGGCTATCGGGGCCGTTCCTGAAGCCAGAGGCATTTTACAGTGCTCGTGTTGGAGAGACGGGGGACAGGGTCCCCTGCGTGAAATGGAGCGAGGAACGGGCCGGTGCGGAAGGCAGCTCTCCACTCACCTGTCCTTTCTGAGGCTACTCCCCTTGCCCGGGGCGTGCCCGCAGGCCTCAAGCCAACCCCCTAACTCAAAGGAACCACCCTGTAGAGAATTCCCGCTCCGGCTAAAAGAGCCATGCCCATGCCGGAGGCTGGAAGCGTTCTGCTGTTTGCCCGCGGGAGCACCCGGCAAGGGAGGCCCAAACCGCTTTCCGTGTGAGACGCAGGCCCCCGCAGAAGGCAGCAAACGACTCCCCGCTTGTTGCAGGAAGCGAGCACTGCGGCCCCGCTTTTGCATGGAAGTCTAACCACAAGCGTTCTAACTCGAAGCAGCAACACTGCAGAGACACCCTGCTTTACCTACCGTCGGCCTCTGTGTGGGAGGAAGCAGTTGAGGGGGTCCTGTGGGTGAGGGCCCGGGGCCGGGACCCATTCCGAAAGATCGGGGGAGAGACAGGCCGGACAGCAGGGAGCTCTCAACTCACATCATGCCTCGGGGGCTGGTACCGTTACCCCGGGGGGGTGCGTGCAGGCTGAAGGACAGCCACCCCACTCGAAGGGAAAACTCGGTAGAGAATGCGTGCCCCAGCTAAAAGAGCCGCTCCCGAGGGTGGAGGCATTTTGTTGTGTGCGTGCCTGAGAGCACTGCAAGGGAGTCCCAAACCTAACTCCGAGGGAGCCGCCGGCTGCTGCACAAGGCAGCCCTCGACTCCCCCACTTGTTTCATGAAGCTAACACCGAGGCCCCGCTTTCGCATGGAACCCTGATCGCCTGCGCGCTACCTCCAAGAAACAACAGTGTAGGGAAACCTTGCTTTCGCTACCATCCACCGCTCTGAGGGGGAGGGAGCAGTTTCCCGGCTACCGTGGGTGAGCGCCTGGGGAACGGGCTCCTTCCGTGCCGCCACCGAGGGAGAAGCGGCCCGGGCCAGGAAGGCACCTCTCGACTCAGCTGTTGTCACCTGGAGCTAACACTACTGCTCCGCGTGTGCACAGGAATGCTAAGTGCTCCACACTGGTTTGGCAGGGAGAAGCCGCTAAAGAAGCCCCGCTTCAGCTCCTCCGCCTCGCCACAGGGTGGCGGCCATTTTCCCCTCTGATGGAGTGCAAGCCTGGGGAGGGAGTCCCAGCTGGGTTCCGGGGGAGAAATCAGCATGGGCAGAGGGCACCCTGTCGCCTCAACTCTTGTTTCGGGAAACTCGATCGGCGCTCCCGTGTGTGCGTGGAGTCCTAAGTGCCATCCAGCCAACGCCAAGGAACAAACCTGGAGAGAACGCGGGCCTCAGCACAGACGGCCCTTCCTGAGCCGAGACGTCACCTATGGGGTGCTTTTGTGAAAGCATGAGAAATGGAACCTAAACGTGACTCGGAGTGAGAAGCAGGCCTGTCAGGAAGGCTGCTGTCGACTCACGCCTTGTTTTAGGAGCTGAGCCCTGCTGCACCCTGTGTGCCTGGATGCCTAGTTCCCAGGCTGCTAAGAGCAAGAGTGAATGCTATAGAAGGACTGCGCTCTAGTTGACAGGGCCGTTCCTGAAGCCAGAGGCATTTTACAGTGCTCGTGTTGGAGAGACGGGGGACAGGGTCCCCTGCGTGAAATGGAGCGAGAAAGGGGCCGGTGCGCAAGGCAGCTCTCCACTCACCTCTCCTTTCTGAGGCTACTCCCCTTGCCCCGGGCGCGCCCGCCGGCCTCAAGCCAACCCCCTAACTCAAAGGAACCGCCCTGTAGAGAATTCCCTCTTTGGCTAAAAGAACCAGGCCGGAGGCTGGAAGCCTTCTGCTGTGTGCCCGCGTGAGCACCCGGCAAGGGAGGCCCAAACCGCTTTCCGTTTGAGACGCAGGCCCCGGCAAAAGGGAGCACAAGACTCCCCGCTCGTTTCAGGAAGGGAGCACTACGGTCCCGCTTTTGCATGGAAGTCTAACCGCAAGCTTTCTAACTCGAAGCAGCAAGACTGCAGAGACACCGTGCTTTAGCTACCGTTGGCCTCTGTGTGGGAGGAAGCAGTTGAGGGGGTCCTGTGGGTGAGGGCCCGGGGCCGGGCCCCATTCCGTAACACCGGGGGAGAGACAGGCCGGACAGCAGGGAGCTCTGAACTCACATCATGCCTCGGGGGCTGGTACCGTTACCCCGGGGGGGGTGCGTGCAGGCTGAAGGACAGCCACCCCACTCGAAGGGAAAACTCGGTAGAGAATGCGTGCCCCAGCTAAAACAGCCGCTCCCGAGGGTGGAGGCATTTTGTTGTGTGCGTGCCTGAGAGCACTGCAAGGGAGTCCCAAACCTAACTCCAAGGGAGCCGCCGGCTGCTGCACAAGGCAGCCCTCGACTCCCCCACTTGTTTCATGAAGCTAGCACCGAGGCCCCGCTTTCGCATGGAAGCCTGATCGCCTGCGCTATACCTGCAAGAAACAACATTGTCCGGAAACCTTGCTTTCGCTACCATCCAGCGCTCTGAGGGGGAGGGAGCAGTTTCCCGTCTACCGTGGGTGAGCGCCTGGGGAACGGGCTCCTTCCATGCCGCCACCTAGGGAGAAGCAGCCTGGGCCAGGAAGGCACCTCTCGACTCAGCTGTTGTCACCTGGAGCTAACACTACTGCTCTGCGTGTGCACAGGAATGCTAAGTGCTCCACAGTGCTTTGGCAGGTTGAAGCTGCTAAAGAAGCCCCGCTTCAGCTCCTCCCCCTCGCCACAAGGTGGCGGCCATTTTCCCCTCTGCTGGAGTGCAAGCCTGGGGAGGGAGTCCCAGCTGGGTTCCGGGGGAGAAATCAACATGGGCAGAGGGCACCCTGTCGCCTCAACTCTTGTTTCGCGAAACTCGATCGGCGCTCCCGTGTGTGCGTGCAGTCCTAAGTGCCATCCAGCCAACGCCGAGGAACAGACCTGTAGAGAACGCGGGCTTCAGCAAAGATGGCCCTTCCTGATCCGGACCGTCACCTCTGGTGTGCTTTTGTGAAAGCATGAGAAATGGAACCTAAACGTGACTCGGAGTGAGAAGCAGGCCTGTCAGGAAGGCTGCTGTCGACTCACGCCTTGCTTTAGGAGCTGAGCCCTGCTGCAGCCTGTGAGCCTGGATGCCTAGTTCCCAGGCTGCTAAGAGCAAGAATCAATGCTATAGAAAGACTGCGCTGTGGCTATCGGGGCCGTTCCTGAAGCCAGAGGCATTTTACAGTGCTCGTGTTGGAGAGACGGGGGACAGGGTCCCCTGCGTGAAATGGAGCGAGAAACGGGCCGGTGCGGAAGGCAGCTCTCCACTCACCTCTCCTTTCTGAGGCTACTCCCCTTGCCCGGGCGTGCCCGCAGGCCTCAAGCCAACCCCCTAACTCAAAGGAAACACCCTGTAGAGAATTCCCGCTCCGGCTAAAAGAGCCATGCCCATGCCGGAGGCTGGAAGGGTTCTGCTGTGTGCTCGCGGGAGCGCCCGGCAAGGGAGGCCCAAACCGCTTTCCGTGTGAGACGCAGGCCCCCGCAGAAGGCAGCAAACGACTCCCCGCTTTTTGCAGGAAGCGAGCACTGCGGCCCCGCTTTTGCATGGAAGTCTAACCACAAGCGTCCTAACTCGAAGCAGCAACACTGCAGAGACACCCTGCTTTACCTACCGTCGGCCTCTGTGTGGGAGGAAGCAGTTGAGGGGGTCCT
>NW_026992072.1:0-31487 GCF_029215605.1 Mirounga angustirostris | reverse complement strand
CCGACAGGAGGAGGAAAATGCTTTTCTCCTCCCAGAGCCGGCCTGAATTCTGAAAGCAGCGTGGCCAGAGGCCCCCTTTAGATCCCCACGCCGACAGCCCAACACATCGTCCCACCAACTGGCTGGCCTCACCCCCTGCAAACAAGTTCACTGGAAAAACTAGAGAACCCCGTGTATCAACACCCTCAAACGGACCGCCCCCTGCCTCCAATGTCCACAGTGGCGCCGAGGGACCCGTCCCCTTTCCAAGGCCCTGCACTTTGCCCTGCTCTCCACGCACATCATGCCCAGTGCCCCGTGACATTCCCAGTCACCCTGCGGAGGGCTTTCCGTGAAGGATCAGGAGCTCATCCAGAAGACAGGAATTAAGCGCTGTTTGTCTCCCCTGGGCATAAGCCTTAGAGCCAGCAAGGCTTATTCTTTTAGTTTAGTACAAAGGTTCACTGAAAGAAGGGTCCTTTCAAAACTGGAGCAAGGTATACGCGGGAACAGGTGGAGAGCTGCTCCACGGCACATTTGAGAAGCGTACCGAGGGGGGCTGGCCACGAGCAGCATGGCCAAGCTCAAGTGCAGAGGCTGTGTGAGAAGGAAGACAGCAGACGACAGACATGCCAGCCGGGGCAGTGGGCACACACCAGCGCCGGCGAACTGCAGACCCCCAGAGGATGGATGCCAGGACGGGCAAGAACACCCAGGAGGGTCCCCAGGGAACAGAGCTAATGCCGTCGGGGACCCAGAAGTGTACAGCTCTGCCCTGAACTAGCATGCCTGGACTCAGAGGCGGCTCACTCGCTTAGAAGCCGCGGGCCTGGGACAGACGCAAGCTCGGCAGCACCGTCTGGGCAGACGGGAGCACACTCGGGCAGGGCTGCCACAGGGCCTGGTGCGCGGGCTCCCCGGCCGGCTGTGCGAGCCCCGGCAACAGCATCTGCAGCCCTTAATTCACGTGACTGCAGGCGGTCCACACTGTACTAACCACTGACGACCACGGGCACCTACCTCTGTGACCCTCAGCACTCAGGCTGGAATTGCCATGTTAACCCCCAGAAAAGAGGAAACAGCATTTCAGAATGGGGGAACACAAAGACTAGGGATACTCAAAATGAAAGTCCCCCAAGCCCAGGGCCCCACAGACGGGAAGAACCCAGGCTGCCCCATTCCCTCTGGGCCTTCCAGAGCCAGCTCTGCCACCCACCCACAGCCCAGGCTTCTGGGTCTGCAAACCCCCGGCCGCAGGGAGGGCCGACGGCGCGGCGCGTGTCAGGACCCCGGCAGGAGAGAAGCAGTCTCGAGCGTACAGTGTCACAACAAGGCCCACAGTGCCTCGTCCGGGGTGTGGCACAAAACCCTGCCCCAGGACGTCTGTCCGCAGCCTCGCTCGGCATTGTCTGCGCTCCCAGGGCCCGGCACAGGGCCATCCCAACACCCGGCTGTCTGCAGGACCCCCGGCGGACCCGTGCTGCACCCCGAAGGGCCTGCAGGGCCAGACTCCAAACTGCACACGTCTGAGCACCAGGAAGCTGAGGAGCGGTTAGAGACAGAGCTGCTGGAGAGGCCGGGGTGGGGCGGGTGTCCCATACTGGCCCCGGTCACTGCGCCACCGTCCTCCTCCGTGCTGCACGCAGGCAGGGCTAGCCCAGGGCAGTCTGGGGAACAGAGAAACAGACGTAGGCTCCCAGGGCACATTGACTCGTTCCCACCCGTGACCTCCGACCATGTCTTCACAGCCCTCGGGGAATGGAATACTTCCCCCTGCTCTCAGTTAAAAAAAAAAAAAATGTTTAATCAAAATCATCAGGGATTTATTTATTTTAATCATTTCTGTCCTCACTTAAGATTAACCCATAAGAGTCTAGACTTGCTACATTAGACAAATATGTAAAAGAGAAAAAACATGATTCACATCAAGTTCATCTTTCAAAATGTTTCCAGACCAGCTAAAAAGGCATTTAGTAACATCAAACAGGACCACCAAGAAACAAACAAGCAAGAGGAACTGTGTGCATAGCAAACCACCCCCACCCCCACCCCCGGTGCTTCCAAGGCGCTGGCACAGTAAGACCAACTCCACTTACAGACGGAGCCCAGAGAGACCCGCTTGCACAGGACACAAAGACCCACCCAAGAGACTCCCAGGCTCCTCGCAACACGGGAAGAGAGGAATAAACAGGCACTCCGTCCAAACAGCCACTTCAAAAATACAAGCAAGGAAACAAACAGGTTTCTGAAAACACAAGAGCAAGCTGGTCAGGGCAGCAGATCCGAGCTTCCGGAAAAAGAGGCAGGGCCTCCACCTGGTTCCTGGACCCAAGGAGACAGGAGGAAGAGCCCTCCCAGTGCTGTTCCAGTCCTTCGGGACTAAATGCACTTTGCAGAGGTGGGCGGTGAGGGGCCAGCCCACCCGGGAAGACTGAAGCAGGTGCCCTGTCCACATTCAAGGGCAAGACTCTGCAGGGTCAGATGCGGAGGGCTACCCACAACCCTTCCCATCCAACATCCCTCCCGCACATTCCTCCAACCTCCCTCCTCCCACTTCAGGGTTTTGCTGTGGCTGCTCTAACGGTCTTCCACACACAGCCTGAAACACACTTATTATCTTAAAGTCTGGAGGTCAGAGTCCAAGGCAGTTCTCACGGGACTAAAGTGTAGGTGTTGGCCACTGCACTCATTTCTGGACGCTCTGGGGAGAGTCCACGCCCTGCTCATGCAGGCTGTTGGCAGAATCCAGTTTCCTGCGGTTGTAGGACCGAGGTTCCCGCCGGCTGCAAGCAGAAGGCCACTCCAAATGCTGGAGGCCACCGCACCCCCCGGCTCATGGCCCCCGCCTCCACTTTCAGAGCCAGCGACAAGACAAGCGTCCATCTGCTGTTGATTCTGACCACTTTTAAGCGCTCACTCCATTCTACTGGACCCACCAGGCCACCCAGGAAAAGGTACCACCTCAGGGTCAGCAGATCTGCACCTTCCACTCTTTGGCCATGTGGTCTGGTTCCAGGTTCCAGGGATAAGGATGCAGACATCTTTGGGGTTCATCATTCTGCAACCACACCCCATCCCTCAGGCCAGAACCCTGGTGATCGCCACCCTTCAGTGCTTCGTTGCGGCCCTTTTCTATGGCCTTCCAAGCCCTGCCCGCCTCCCACCCCTCTTCTCACAAGGCTCCCCTCCTGCCGTCCTCCTCCCCAGCCCCAGGGTCCCCGCAGCACCCTTCCCCTGCCAGGAGTGCTCTGACGCCCACCCCGCATCTCCGCATCTGTGCATCTCTGTGGGCTGGCTCCCTCTCCACCTACAGGTCTCAGGTCAGGCATGACCTCTTCTGGAAGGGCATGGCCTTCCATCGACGCAGGGTCCTGTGCTTCTGCCAACGCCCCCAGATGATGACCTTCGAAGAACATACCAATGTGCTTACCGTCTCCCTCACCCCAGCAGCCTCTGAGAGCCACATCTCTTGGCTCAGCATTCAGCACGGGACCTGGCACACAGAATGCGTTCTGAACGAATGAACTGTCCCCCCAACAAGTCCTCCCCTCAGCTGATGAGTGATGGCGGCCTGTTACAGTGACGGTGGAGCTCATGTCTCACCGGCTCGGAGACTCCTCGGGCTGTGACCGCTAGAAGCTGAAAGCTGTCGGAGCCACAACACCGTCAGCTGTCTTCTCCTCCAGCTCCACCCCAAGCACCCACAGCCTTGCCGATTCAATCTGGGCCCTTCCTGCCTCCATCCCGCTCACAAACGTCGCCCTCCACAGGCCCCACCGCCCGCACGGCCTGTGCGCAGCGCTCGCGGCCCCGGCGGACCCGGAGGGCCGCCTGCGCTCGCACCGCGGTGGGCGGTGACTTCGTCCTGCCACTGACAGCTGAGTGTGGCAAGAGTGCCACCCACAACTGCAGAGGGCAGCTGCCCCTCGGAGCCAAGTGGGTCGCTGGCCCAAGAGAGACCCAGCCCCAGAGAGTCACAGACTGAACGCGTCCTGATCCCCACCACCCGCCCTCTGATTCTTGCAGCACCACCATCCTCTCTCACCGGGACGTTCACCACAGCCTCCGAACTGGTCTCCCTGTGTCCGTCCTTCCCTCCCAGCCCCTAACCTGCCATCCACCCAGAGGCCAAAGGGATCCTGCCACACCTCTGCCGAGACCCTCCAAAGCGCTCCCCCGTCAGAATAAGAGACCGAAAGCCCACGTCTTTCCACTGTGACCACAAGGCCCGCCCCACCAGCTTCCGGACCTCGTGCCCCAGGACTCTCCCCCTCCTCCCTTGGCTCCAGTCACCAGGCCCCCCGCTCTTCTCGAGCACACCGCTGTCGCTCCCAACCGGGGGCTTTCCACTGGCCCTCTGCCCAGACCACTGTCCTCCCAGCCACCCAGGGGGCCTGTTCGCTCCCCTCCTGTGAGTCCTGCTCAAATGTTACCTCCTCTGTGAGACCTTCTCTGGCCACCTTATCACCGGGAAACCCTCCCCACTCCACACGCCTCCCAATCCCAATTCTCTGCTTGAGGTTTCAATAACAGGATAACAGTTCCCACCTTCTCGGGGGTAACTCTCTTCTTAACTTAGTCATGGTCTCTATTCTCTGCCCCTCCAGCTCCGCAGTAAGCTCTGAGACAGCATTGGTTCTGAGCTGTTTTGTTCACTGGTGTATCTCTAGCCCCTGGAACTGTTACTGGCACCAAGAGTTGGTTAAACAAATATCTACTGAATGAATGAATTTTCAAACTCTGAAAGCTCCTCCAAGAGGCCCTCTCTCGTGCTCATCAAAGAGAATCGGACCAGACCGAACAAATATGTGCCTGGAGATCTCAGCCACTTAGGTCTCATCCAGCTTCAGCAGGTTACACTGGCAGAAACTGATGGCCCCAGGGGTGACATGACCTGGTGAAAGTCACACAGAGATTAATAGAAAAAAAAAGGCTGAAACCCAGACCACAGAACCAAGTCAGAGGTGCTTCCACCACATCACACATCCTGCTTCATCCAGAAGTTTCTAAGAAAGCCCCAGCCAAATAGACAACCTAAGGACCAGCGTGAATAGAGGAGGGGGGGCTACTGGCAAGACCACCTCTCATGCAGTGTGAGACCCTGGCCAAATCACCTACTAGAGATACACCAGTGACACAGTTTTTCTGGTAAGACTCCATAATTTAAAAGATGATGGCAGGGCGCCTGGGTGGCTCAGTCGGTTAAGCGACTGCCTTCGGCTCAGGTCATGATCCTGGAGTCCTGGGATCGAGTCCCGCATTGTGCTCCCTGCTCGGCGGGGAGTCTGCTTCTCCCTCTGACCCTCCCCCTTCTCATGCTCTTTCTCTCTTAAATAAATAAAATCATGGGGCACCTGGTGGCTCAGTTGGTTAAGCGACTGCCTTCTGCTCGGGTCATGATCCTGGAGTCCCGGGATCGAGTCCCGCATCGGGCTCCCTGCTCGGCAGGGAGTCTGCTTCTCCCTCTGACCCTTCCCCTCTCATGCTCTCTGTCTCCCATTCTCTCTCTCAGATAAATAAATAAAATCTTAAAAAAAAAAAAAAGATACCAGTCACTGGACTAGCACTCACCCTAACCCAGTATGACCTCATTTTAGCTGAATCACATCTGCAAAGATGCTACGTCCCAATAAAGTCACACTCGCAGGCTTCCAGATAGACATGAATGGGGGCAGGGGGCCACTACTGAATCCAATACAAAGACAAATTACCAAGAGATAGTCCTCAATCCAAATGTTTACTCACCATTATAACTCCATATTGCAGCTCGACTATCCTCAGAGCTCAGCTGGTTAAGAATCAGAGTTTATTTAGACTGAGGAAGAACCAAAACCTCAAGACCTAAAGGCAACACACAGAAGTTCTACTGCCATGTGGCTCGTTTTCCCCGGGGTCTATGTTCTGGAGCATCTGTCTCTGTCACTATTGGGACCTCCTATTCTCCGCCATTCCAGAATTTCCGCATCACCTTGGACCCTGACATTGGTTTTGAAGAAAGCTCTTTTCTTCCTCAATCATGCACAACCCTGTGGCGTGAAGCAGGATCTCTGGCCGCCTCTGCTGATCCCCTCGAAAGTCAGCGTGTCTGAGCAGTCAGTAACTCACTCCTAAGAATTCCCCAAATCACTCTGAAAACTGAATGCTTCTGACCGAACACAGTGAATTCCAAAGTTTACAATTCTACCACTCCACCCATAGTGTCTCTTATGCAACACTTAGAATAAGCTGTGTTTATAAATGATTCTACATGGAATTATTTTAATGCCACAATTCCTAATTTTCAGTATTCAGACATTAGTTTGCAAACAGAATAAACCGTGTTTAGAAATCTTGACATCTGGGGCGCCTGGGTGGCTCAGTCGGTTGGGCGACTGCCTTCGGCTCGGGTCATGATCCTGGAGTCCCGGGATCGAGTCCCGCATCGGGCTCCCTGCTCGGTGGGGAGTCTGCTTCTGCCTCTGACCCTCCCCCTCTCACGCTCTCTCTCTTTCTCTCTCAAATAAATAAATAAAATCTTTAAAAAAAGAAAAAGAAATCTTGACATCTGGGGCGCCTGGGTGGCTCAATTGGTTGGGCGACTGCCTTCGGCTCAGGTCATAATCCTGGAGTCCTGGGATTGAGTCCCGAATCGGGCTCCCTGCTCGGCGGGGAGCCTGCTTCTCCCTCTGACCCTCCCCCCTCTCTCTCATTCTCTCTCTCTCAAATAAATAAATAAAATCTTTAAAAAAAGAAAAGAAATCCTCAGTGTGGGGGCGCCTGGGTTGCTCAGTCGGTTGGGCGACTGCCTTTGGCTCGGGTCACGATCCTGGAGTCCCGGGATCGGGTCCCGCATCGGGCTCCCTGCTCGGCGGGGGGTCTGCTTCTCCCTCCGGCCCTCCCCCCTCTCATGTGCGCTCTCTCATTCTCTCTCTCAAATAAACAAATAAAATCTTTAAAAAAGAAAAAGAAAACTTGACATCCGTTTCTCTCTAATCTACGTTCGCCAGGCACTGTCCACGCACTGTCTTCACCTTCCCCGGGGCGCGGGCCGGGGATCAGCCGCACGCTGATCAGGACTTTGGAGCCGAACAGCTTCCAGGGTGCACCCGGGTCATTGGACGCACTTCATTTTTTGTTTAATTTCTTTTTCTTAATTCGCTTCCTGCTGCGGACTCAAGAAAGGAGTTGGTTTTGCGGCCGGAAGGTGGGGTACGTGGAAATTCACAGGGAGGCTCAAATCCACCGGAGCGAGTCCTCGAGCTCCAGGCCAAACGCAGCCGAGCGCGGGAGGGACAAGAAGGCCATTCAAGAGGGTCCCACCGCCGCGCCCCCCCGGAGAGGCGATCGCCCGGCAAGCGCAGCCGAGCGCGGGAGGGACAAGAAGGCCATTCAAGTGGGTCCCACCGCCGTGCCCCCCGGAGAGGCGATCGCCCGGCCAGCGCAGCCCGCGCGGCCAGCGGGCCAGGTCCGCACTCCCCGAACCCTTCGCAGCGCGACCCGAGTCGGTCCCCTTCGGCTTCCCAGGGCGCCCGGGATGTCACCGAGGAGAGCCTGCCGAGGAGTGTCACCGAGGAGAGCCTGCGGCCTCGGAAAGCCTCGCGACCAGCTGCTCCTCCTCCCTTCAAGCCTCGGTCTGCGCGCAGCCCCCGTCACCGCCCAGACCCTGCGCTCGAGCCCCCCGGCCCCCCAACGTCCCTCTCGTCCCCAGCAGCCCTCTCCCAGCCCAGCTCACCCCTCCCCAGACCCCGGACTCCACCCGCAGCCCCGCGGGCCCACGCGCCCCCCTGACCTCCAAGCCCTGACCCCGACCGGCCTCCCCGTAACACCCACCTGCCCGGGACTTCGCCGTTGCTGTCCCTCCCCTTGCCCCTGCCCCTAGACCTGCTCTTACAACTGGCCCTGCCCCTGGCCCTGCTCTTACACCTGGCCCTGCCCCTGGCCCTGCCCCTATCCCAACCCCTGCCCCTCCTCCTGCTCCCGCAGGGCTCCCAGAGCCACATCCAGAGCCCACAGCCCTGCGGGGAGAGCTCCTTGTACAATTGCCCTTAGTTCCATCGCCGGACCCCGACGCCCCGCCAGATTGTTTCATCCCCTCCCCCTATATTCTTTCTCTCTGGTTCATATTGTTCTGGTTCATATTGTTCATTTTCATGTTCTGTATACTGTTTATTATTTGTTTTAAATAAAATTACTTGTTTTCAACTGAACATGTGATGAGCATAAGTACATTCCCAACGCTGTGCCACCACACCCCAGAACATTGCTGCGGAATATCTCGTGTCCCAAAGGAGTCCCCGAACCAGAAGCCCCCCTGCCCATTTCTCCCCCAGCCCAGACCCTGGAAACCCCTAAGCTGCTTTCTCTCCCTGTTCCTTTCCCTGTTCTGGATGTTTCTGTAAGTGGAATCACGCAATAGGTGCCTTTGTGTCTGCCCACCTATTTTCAAAGGGGACTTGTTTTCGTCTGTGTTTATTTGTCATAAAATTTCCCTTATTCGATATTAAAATGCCTGATGGATTACAGATCAGATGTAATCAGAGAGGCCGCTTTAGGAATTATGGGCACAATCTTGGGGCCGAGACACCCGTTCCTGCTGGGACACCACAGCCTGACCCCTGACAGGAAACGGCTGGTTACTCCTGTGGCCCACACAGAAACCAGGAAATGCAGAAGCTGGAAGACACACCACAAAGGGCAAAAGCATTGCTCACAACCCAAGGCCAGAGAAAGGTTTCCGATGCCTCTTGTCCAAACAACACACCAAGTCACTGGGTTCCACAAGGACAGACAACAAACGCACGCAAGTCCAAGGGGGGAGGACAGGCACGTGCAGAGTCAGAGATGAGGGAGCTCCCGGGGAAGGACTCTGGCAAAGGAAACCCTATGGAGGCAGCACTGGTCACCCTCAGACTGCAAGGTGTCTGGTCTGGGGAGAAAGTGAGGAAGCGGAGATCCCCTGCAGGTACCCTGGAGAGAAGGGTGACAGGCACCCCTGTCTGGGAGAACAGTGAGCAGCACCCATCCCAGGCCACAGGAGCACATGGCATGCTTGGCCTCTGACCAACCCCTGGAAACTCTGGCTCGGTTTTTCACAGATGTGTTTTCAGGAGTGTTTATCACAGCAGTGGTGGAGAGAGCAGGGAATGGAACAACGCTAATGCCCAAGGAGATGGATGGGATCCACAGTCCCAGTCCTCATGATAGAATGTCCTGTAGCCACTGTCACATTGTTATTCAGGGCACAGGATCCGGGAAGCCCCTCCTGAGACCCCTCCTGCTACCCTGTTCCTGGGAACATTCAGAATTGGAGGAGGAGGAGGTGGAGAGGATCCAGGATGACAGAGGGCCAAGGAGAAGGAAGGTCAGCACTGGGAGGACCTGAGCCACCATCCAGGGCCCAGGCTGTGATGCCCTCGGACCTCACCCCAAATAAGGGCTCCTGATGGATGGACCCAACTTCTGTGGTTTCCCTCCCTCCCTCCCTCTCTCTCCCTCCCTTTCTCCCATCCTCCCTCCCTCCTTCCCCCCTTCCTCCCTCATTCAGCAGAGGACCGGGGGTCCCTGCTGTGTACTGAGCACTGGGGCTTCATCAGTGAGCACCCCCCAACCCACATGGTCACGTCCACTGTGGGAGGTGACAGGGGTCAGTCCTCACGGCTAGGGGTGGTGATGAGCACCAAGAATCTGCTCCTGAAAACAGAGGCCAATTGCACAAAGAATGGAGAGACCCATGCTTAGCACTTCCTCTAGAAAAATCGAGTCCTGAAAAGTGATGAAGAGTGAGTATATCCTAGACTTCCTGCAGTGTGAGTTCTAATGGCAGGTACGCACTGATTCTTAGAACAAACAAAGTAAATTACCCAGTGTCGACTGAGGGGTTGTGACTAACTTTTCTGACCCAATGACACTATTTCAGCTAACATCTCCAGGGCTTCCAAGTTGTCCCAAGGGTCTCTGCGATCCTCTGATCCTTTCATTGACCTCCTTGGGAAGCTCTGTCTTGTCGTCTTCCTTGTCTCCTGCCACTTCTGGGACCCTTCTCTGGCATCCCCGCCAAGGCCACCCCCACCAGGACTTCCTGTGCCCCGTGGCCTGGCGCCCGCATTCCATGGGGGTCCTGTGAGCCCGGTGCATTGTGCAAAGCCTGTGCGCTCCCTCTGGGGTCACTTGGCATCTCCCCTGCAGCTGCCTGCATCTTCCTGCACTGGGTCTCCTCCAAGCATTCTGTGAGGCCAACCTGTGTCCGTGTCACGGGCACGGAAGCGAGAGTCCAGAAGGTCCAGATGACCTGCTCCCAGTCCCAACGTGTGGAGCCTGGGCCAAGGATGGTCAGCGAGCAGAGGAGGACTTGAGCCTAGGAAGCCTGAGGGAGGACATGGCACAGTGAGCCTGCAGGAGGAGAGTGAACACCATGGGGACCTGGCGCTCAGGCCTACTGGGAGACCACATCCCACCCTCACTGGCTCTGTCCCCAGGGCTGGAGTTCGTGCAGGTATCCACCCTCCCAGCCTGTAGGCTGCCTGTGGCTGCCAGGAGAGGAGGCACCTGTTGCAGGAGAGAGCCCTCAGGCAGAGAGGCGGGGGCAGGCGCTCCCCCAACAGCTGGAGGAACTCGGGGTATCCACCCTCCCAGGCTGCAGGCTGGCAGTGGCTGGCAGGAGAGGAGGCAGCTGGTGCAGGAGAGAGCCCTCAGGCAGAGTGGAGGGGGCAGGTGCTCCCCCAGCAGCAGGTTCACTGGGTCGGGCTGAGGGGGCATCATTGGACAGCAGTGCCTGCAGCTGGGGTCTCCACACAGACCCTCTCCTTAGGCTCAGCACAAGCTTGTCTGGATGGCGTTTGTCCCCCAAATACAAAGTCTGGTCCAGGGCCCATCCACCAAGTCCTGACTCCCAATCCTTTGTACTCAGCTCAAGTGACAAGAAATGGCCAATAGTTCAGGTGGTGTTGGGTGCACAGGGAAATTTGCTTTTCTGGCCCATGCTGTAACGTTGCTGGCATTTTAAAGATCTCAGGGCTGTGAATCAAAAACAGTAGGATGCCGGGGACCCCAGCTGGCTTTCTGGAAACCTACCTCTGTGCCTTGCAGCCTTCCCATCCCACCAGCTCTGCTCAGAATCCCTCCAGGCCACAGACCCACAGTCTTGGGTCCCAGACAATGTGCCTTCAGAAAGTGATCCCGGTGGGGCAGTAGGACACACTGCAGATTCCAGCAAATCCCCCTCCCAGAAACTGAGGGTACCGCTGGATGAGCTGTCTGAAAACAGCCAGGTCAGGGTTCCAGGAAGACACCAGAGGCACAGGAGTCACTGAGGGGCATCTGAAGGTCAGGTACGGGCAGTCAGAGCTTCCAGGCCCTTCTTCCCTAAAGCTCCTCATTCCTCAGCCTTTCTTCCAGTGATTCTGTTTGGTTTCTATCTGCCCCAACTGTTATCCATTGCCTAGGCAGCAGACACTCACATATGCCTTTAAATGTTTTGGACAATGAATGTCCAATTCAGTACATAGCCACTTCACTACTGGGAGAGTTGGTAGAAAGCAAAAAGTCACAGAGGACTCCAAGGGTCTGGACTTGGTGTTTCCCTCTCCTGAGAGGGGGACACCTGTGGGATGAGCAGGTGGCCAGCTGGTGGGGGGTGGGCAGGGACCTGACGTGGACAGATGGGGTAGGTGAGGCCCGAGTTCCCCGGGGTATGTGCCTGGCATCTGGACTGAATGGGTCTTCAAAGCTGCAGATTGGCTGGGATCATCTTCAGGGGGAGGAGGAAGGTGAGGGGAGCAGAAGGGACTAAGGAGGCTTGACTTAGACAGGAGAGGGCTGAGACACTCCTTTGGGGGGAAAGTGGGTCAGGTCCAGGCTCACAGGGACAGACCTTGAGGCCATTGGGCTATGTGAAATAAGCCAGTCCCTAAAGGAACAATACGGGAGGACCCCACCTGTGAGGGACAGAGAGCACTCCGATTCATAGAGGTGGAAGGAGCTGCTGGGTGCCGGGGCTGGGGAGGGGAAATGGGGGGTTAGTGTCTCCTGGGTAGAGGTTCAGTTTGGGAGGATGACAAAGTTGTGGCAGTGGATGGAGGTGGCAGGTGCAAAAGAGTGAATATACTTATTGCCACATGAATTGTACCCTGAAACGTGCTTAATGGTATCAGTTGTATGTCTATTACACAATAGGAGAGTAGTGAGTCAGGAGGACGGGTCCTTCGAAAGTCCCAGGAAGGCCCAAGAGCAGGGATCCTGTATCTTAGTTCTCGCTCTCATGCTCTGCGCCTTGTTGGGTGTCTAAGCTCACAGTGGCATCACTAAATGCTTGCTAAGACACAGTGCAGGCAGATGGTCCAGAGAGAGTGCACAAACCATCTGTGGGCACTGAGGAATCCCAGCGGCACATGCATCCAGACTGAGTGAGTGCCCACATTTCACAAACACCAGCATAAATAGCCATTTAAAACGAAGGCAGATGCCACTCTGGAAAACACTAGGGAGGTTCCTCAAAAAGTTGAAAATAGAGCTAGTATATGATCCAGCAATTGCACCACTGGGTATTTACCCCAAAGATACAAATGTAGGGATCCGAAGGAGCACGTTCACCCCAATGTTTATAGCAGCAATGTCCACAATAGCCCAACTATGGAAAGAGTCTAAATGTCCATCAACAGATGAATGGATAAAGAAGATGTGGTGTGTGTATATATATATATATACAGAGAATATTATGCACCTATCAAAAAAATGAAATCTTGCCATTTGCAACGATGTGGATGGAACTACAGTGTATTATGTTAAACAAAATAAGTCACTCAGAGAAAGACAATTATTCTATGATCTCAGTGATATGAGGAATTTAAGGAAAAAGACAGAGGATCATAGGCGAAGGGAGGCAAAAATGAAACAAGACGAAACCAGAGAGAGAGCCAAACCATAAGAGACTCTTAATCTCAGGAAACAAACTGAGGGTTGCTGGAGTAGAGGGGGTTGGGAGGCGTGGGGTGACTGGGTGATGGACACTGGGGAGGGTATGTGCTATGGTGAGCACTGTGAATTGTATAAGACCGATGAATCAAAGACCTGTACCCCTGAAACAAATAATACATTATACGTTAATTTAAAATTCACTAAAATAATAAAAATAAAACAAAAGCAGGTGACCTCAAGCTGTATTACAAAGCTGTCATCATCAAGACAGTATGCTACTGGCACAAAACAGACACATAGATCAATGGAACAGAATAGAGACCCCAGAAATGGAACCTCAACTCTATGGTCAACTAATCTTCCACAAAGCAGGAAAGAATACCCAATGGAAAAATGACAGTCTCTTCAATAAATGGTGCTGGGTAAATTAGACAGCCACATGCAGAAGAATGAAACTGGACCATTCTCTTACACCATATACAAAGGTAAACTCAAATTGGATGAAAGACCTCAATGTGACACAGGAATCCATCAAAATCCTAGAAGAGAACACGGGCAGTACCCTCTTCGACCTCAGCCACAGCAACTTCTTGCTAGACACGTCTCCAAAGGCAAGGGTAACAAGAGCAAAAATGAACCTTTGGGACTTCATCAAGATAAAAATCTTCTGCACAGCAAAGGAAACAGTCAACAAAACTAAAAGTCAAGCCATGGAATGGGAGAAGATATTTGCAAATGACATTACAGATAAAGGGCTGGCATCCAAGATCTATAAAGAACTTCTCAAACTCAACACCCAAAAAACAAATAATCCAATCAAGAAATGGGCAGAACACATGAACAGACACTTCTCCAAAGACATACAAATGGCTAACAGACACATGAAAAGATGCTCCACATCACTAGCCATCAGGGAAAAAGAAAATAAAACCACATTGAGATACCACCTTACACTACTCAGAATGGCAAAAATCAACAAGGCAGGAAACAACAAATGCTGGTGAGGATGTGGAGAAAGGGGAACCCTCTTACCCTGTTGGTGGGAATGCAAGCTGGTACAGCCACTCTGGAAAACACTATGGAGTTTCTTCAAGACGTTACAAATAGAACTACCCTACCACCAGCAATTGCACTACTGGGTATTTAACCCAAAGATACAGATGTAGTGAAAAGAAGGGGCACCTGCCCCTCAATGTTCATAGCAGCAATGTCCACAATAGCCAAACTGTGGAAGGAGCCGAGATGCCCTTCAACAGACGAATGGATAAAGAAGATGTGGTATACATGTACAATAGAATATTCCTCAGCTGTCAGAATGGATGAATACCTACCATTTACATTGACATAGATGGAACGGGAGGGGATTATGCTAAGTGAAATAAATAAATCAGAGAAGGACAATTATCATATAGTTTCACTCCTATGTGGAATGTCAGGAATAGCACAGAGGACTACAGGGGAAGGGAGGGAAAACTGAACAGGAAGAAATCAGAGAGGGAGACAAACCATGAGAGACTCTGGACTCCGGTAAACAAACTGAGGGTTACAGAAGGGAGGAGGGTGGGGGGATGGGGTAACTGGGTGACGGGTATTAAGGAGGGCACGTGTTGTGATGAGAACTGGGTGTTATAGGCAACTAATGAATCACTGAACACTACATCAAAATCTACTGATGTACTATATGTTGGCTAATGACTTTAAATTTAAAAAATTAAATAAAATTAATAAATAAAAAATCAATCCACGGCAGGAAATGGAAATAACCCAGAGGGCGCCATGCTCCTAGAGGCTGAGCTAGCGGTCACGGCCAAGGCCTCTGGCGGTGAGGGCACCGGGGTTCTGAGAGGTGGCTCCGTGCAACCCTGACCCTGAAGCCCCATGGCCATGGCAAGGTGCAAGGACTGGGAGGGAAGACCCAGCCAGGACCCGTTCTGGCTCCACGGCTGCTACAGGGCTGCTCCCAGCCCCACCAGGCGGTGTCTGTTTAGAACCAGAGAGAAAACCTTTTCCCTCAATTGTTCTTTTTAAAAATGGTTGCTCAGCATTGACACAGAAAAACATTTGACATAAAACTGGAGCCGTTCACAGCTGCAAATGACCCAGAAGTGAAGAAAATGTAGTGCACGCAAAGAGAGGACGCTGTATCCCCAGGCAGGCCTCCTGTGAGCAGGTGCGGCTGGGGCACTGGACGTGCCCGTGCAGACAGTACTGGACTCCACAGTGTCCCTCAAGGGGACAGAAGTAGGAACCTGCTCTGATGGCTCCGCTGAAGTCAGCACCCCCTGCTGGAGACGGGGACAGCCCCTCATGAGTTCCGGGTGTCCTGGTGATTCTTGGGCACGGCCCAAATCTCAGCTTCTTCATGACCCGGGGCCAGCCCAGCAGCTGCACACAGGTCCTCCAGGGCCAGCCCAATAGCTGTGGGTCGCGCAGGTCCTCCAGGGACAGCACCTTGGTGGGCTTGTGGTCCAGCAGGTACCTGTTCAGGTGGCTCTTATCGTACCACATGGCCTCGATCCCATTGGCCCAGTTGACCACCATCACCTGGTGACAGGCTGAGGTCAGTCGGTGAACCTCCGCCACAACCCCCCAAAAAAGGCCCCCATGTAGTAGAAGTCACCCTGGTCCTTGGGGATGTGGGCCTGGGACTGGGACCAGCGCTCATAGCTTAAGTCCTCACGGGCCACCCAGTAGAAACCGGGGTGCAGGGTGCCAAAGAGTGGGGACAGGATCTCCATGCCCACGTGGTCACAGAACTTCATGTCCACATCCCCGCACACCATGTCATCCACCTCATAGAGGAAGCACTCCTCATAGAAGCAGCTCATGATCGCCATGTGCTGCATGGACACATCCTGCCAGTGTGGGGCACCGCAGACCTCAAGAACCACCACCCTTCAGTGCTCCTGGAGGGGCACACGGGACACAGCAACCAGCTGGTCGGTGAAGACATAGTAGATGACCCTGTGTCCACCATGAAGTGATTCTGCAGGAACAGCTCCAGGAAGACCCCGTATCCACAGGGGCAGGGGACAGGGCAGGAAGAGGGTCACTGCCAGAGGCTGGCAGCAGGACCCCAGAGCTGGGGGTCATGGACGTGTGCACCTTCTTCATGGGGACAGGCCCTGGGCTGCTTTAAGCAACAGCCACCTCCTGACCTGTCCTGAGTGAATCTGCCGGCAGGGCCTCCCTACCTTCTGCTCCCAGAGATGGGGGCCATCAGGGCCCCATCTTACAAAGGGGAGCCTGAGGCTTGGGAGGGTGGAAACCCATGCAGCCGCACAGTCAGCATGCTGGAGCCAGGAACACTCCCCTTGTGCTGAGCTCCTGGGCAAACCCTGCAGGTGCCCTCCCCTAGCTGCCCCCCTGCAGGTTCTGTCCCCACCTGCCATGAGTTGAGCACCTCTGGGCACAGCCCGTGTATCTATGTCCTACAGACTGGGTAGAATCAGCAGGGCCGGCCAGCTGCCCCACTTTACTTTGAGTGGGCTGTTGCTGGTCCGCAACAGAGCTGTCTCCACCCCCTAGAGGGTCCTCCCTTGAAGGCTACTGGGCCTCTGGCTGACAAGGTCCATCAGTAAACCACTGGTATTCCTAGGAGGGGTCACCCTCAAACTCCCCAGATCAGGAATCAGGTTCAGCCCATGGGCAGGGAAGGGGAAAGATGACCCCTGGAAAAAGGGGGCTTGCTTAGGCCCCAGCCTTGAATCCAAGGGTGTGAGCTTCTGGGTCCAGGTCTACATCTCCCTGTCCCCAAAACATTGGAAGTCTTGTCCAACTGCCTCACATGGCTGGTCCCGCTTTGAGGGGACTACCTGCCCCTCACTGTGGGGACAGCAGCTCCCCCATTGTCAGCAAGTGTGGTGAGCCCCTCTGAGACTGATTTTTTTTAAGACTTTATTTATTTGACAGAGAAAGAGACAGCTAGAGAGGGAACACAAGTAGGGGGAGGGGGAGAGGGAGAAGCAGGCTCCCCGCAGAGCAGGGAGCCTGACATGGGACTTAATCCCAGGCCCCTGGGATCACGACCTGAGCCGAAGGCAGACGCTTAAGGACTGAGCCACCCAGGCGCCCTGAGACTGGCTTTTTTTACACAGGCACTGAGACTACTTCCCTCTGCCTACCCCATACCTCGCAGGTTAGTAAATCGCTCACACAGGGAAGGTGGATACTACATTTAAATATGGGATGAACACATACACCCAGCAGACATGAGTCAGGTCACCAGGGGGCAAGTAGAGGCCCAGCCAATGGGGGAACATGCCAGACATGATGCAAGGGGAGAGAAGAGAGCTCGTGGCAGAGGGCACAGAGAATGTAAAGGATTGGAGTCAGGCCCAAGGAACATGTGGGACAACCACACAGCTTTGTGGCCCACAGAGGGGGGCTGCAGTGGGAGGGGTGAGGCTGGAGAGGACAGACAGGTGGGGAGCGGATCGCAGAGAGGCTCAAAGGTTATGTTCTGAAATGATCAATCTGGTTACCGGAGGAGAATGGTCTCTATACAGCAGAGGACAGGGAGACCCTAACCCTAAGCCTAACACTTACCCTAAACCTAACCCTAACCCCTAACCCCTAACCCCTAACCCTAACCCGTACACTAACCCGTACCCTAACCCTAACCCTACCCTAAACCGTACCCTAACCTCTACCCTAACCCTAACCCTAACCACTAACCCCTAACCCTAACCCTAACCCTAACCCGTACCCGTACCCTAACCCTAACCCTCGCCCTACCCTAACCCGTAACCTAACCCGTACCCTAACCCGTACCCTAACCCGTACCCATACCCGTACCCTAACCCTAACCCGTACCCTAATCCTGACCCTAACCCGTACCCTGACCCTAACCCGTACCCTAACCCGTACCCTAACCCTAACCCGTTCCCTGACCCGTACCCTAACCCATACCCGTACCCTAACCCTAACCCGTTCCCTAACCCGTCCCCTAACCCGTCCCCTAACCCGTACCCTAACCAAGCCGTACCCTAACCCGTACCCTAACCCGTACCCGTACCCTAACCCTAACCTGTACCCTAACCCTGACCCTAACCAGTACCCTAACCCTAACCTGTACCCTAACCCGTACCCTAACCCTAACCCGTTCCCTGACCCGTACCCTAACCCTAACCCGTTCCCTAACCCATACCCTAACCCTAACCCTACCCTAAACCGTACCCTAACCCGTACCCTAACCCTAACCCTAACCTAACCACTAACCCCTAACCCCTAACCCTAACCCGTACACTAACCCTAACCCTAACCCTACCCTAACGCGTACCCTAACCCGTACCCTAACCCTAACCCATACCCTAACCCGTACCCTAACCCTAACCCTAACCCATACCCTAACCCGTACCCATACCCGTACCCGTACCCGTACCCATACCCGTACCCTAACCCATACCCGTACCCTAACCCTAACCCGTACCCGAACCCTAACCCGTACCCTAACCCGTACCCTAACCCGTACCCGAACCCTAACCCGTACCCGAACCCTAACTCGTACCCGAACCCTAACCCGTACCCGAACCCTAACCCGTTCCCTGACCCGTACCCTAACCCATACCCGTACCCTAACCCTAACCCGTACCCTAACCCGTACCCTAACCCGTACCCTAACCTGTACCCGTACCCTAACCCATACCCTAACCCTGTATATCCTCCCCAGGGACAGCGAACAAAGTCAACACATATCTGCAAACTTTGAAATGTGAACAGAAACCTGCAAATTCAGGTTCTCACAGGAGCTAAATGTTAATGACCAGGTGACAAAAAGGTGACGCAGATAGCAAGTAACCAAAAGAAGATGTCATGTGTCTGTGAGCTGGCCACCTTCTCTACCTGTCGGAAGGAAGCCATGCCTGACAGGAGGGAGCCACACCTGGACCTGGTCTCTCTGGGCTGCCCTTGAGCAGAGCAGAGGATGTGCTGAGCTGGGTGTGGGTGTCGGGGGAAGAGATGGGCAGCTGGCCACAGATGTTACCTGCCAAGTACCTGTAGGAGCAGCTCCCGGTCCTCAGCTAAGGTTAAGCAATACTTATGTTTAGTTACATATTTACTGTGACAGGAAAGGTGCTCAGTACTTTGAGTGACTATATTCTCTCCCTTTTTTTTTTTTAAATACACTTTATAGAGGTATGATTGACATACAAAAAGCTGTACATAATTAATGTATTCAGCTTGACCCTGACCCTAACCCTAATATCAAGTTAACATATACTCTGATTTAGAATATAGCTCATAAATTATTTCATGATTATTAGGAGCTAGGGGATCCAAGGACCAACCTTCTTCTATCTTATTCTCCCTTGAATTTGACAGGTTGGAACACATTCTGCCACATGCTATCTGGAGAGTGGCCACACGGGGGCAACAGGGAGTAAACATTAGGGCAAACCCGGCCACAAAGCCAATTCTTCCCTCATCCTGTAAAACCTTGCTCATTCAATGTTTACAGATCATTCTATAGAGTATTAAAAGTGTGACTTTCTGGAATTTTTTAAAAACCAAACTAATTCTTTGAAACTGTTAAAAATATAATGTTTTTAAAAATCTCAGCGTTGGTGAGCAGATGAAGACCCAGGGGCCTGGGGAAAAGCTGTTATTATTGAATATGTTCAGATCTAATTAGGAAACAAGTAGGATTTATACTCCACTTATTTTCACAAAGAATTTGTGTCAACTAACAGTACTGAACCGACACAAAATAGTGCACTTCAGAGGAAAATAAAAGGAGATTCAACAGCCTCAAGAGGCAGAGAAAGAGCCACACCCGGGAGCAAAGAAGACATACCACGGATGCTAGGCTCAGGCTGATTTGCAGCCTGTAGGTCCTCCAGAGCTAGAATGCCCCCAATGCCCCTGGGGGTCGTGGGTCAAGCAGAGCTCAAACCCTGCTGCTGCACTGTTGTAACTGGTGACGGGTCTCCTTGGTCACTTCCTCCATGAGCCACCCCCCACCCCCTGACTCCTCCAGCCTGCTTCTCGAAACTCCCATTCCTCTTTCTGACCCCGTTGTTTACTTTTCCCTTCACTTACATAGTATATAGTATGTTTACCTACATACTATTCTGTCATTTAAACGTTTTTGTCATGTTCTCAGTGCACTGTACTTTGCATCATCCACCCTGATGTATAATCACTTGTTGCATTGCATGACTTAACTGGGGACTGGGAACACCCTCACAGTGTCATGGGGCTAGTGTCCTGGGCAAGGTCCTGACTAAGCCGGCTCATCCTGCAGCTGTTGCACTGAAGTCCTGATCCAGGCACTGGAGCCCAGTCTGAAGCCAGCTCTGTGTCCTCACAGCGGGGACACCGGCTGCACCCAGGCCTTGGGAAGGCTGTGGGGGGGCTGTGAGGGAGTCACTGTATGGATGGGGCATGGGGGGAGGGGGAGCATTGAGCAGCTGGGGGAGGGGGCCCTCGGAGGGGGTCTTGTGTGAGGAGGAAGTTGGGTAAGGGGACCCCAGGCAGTGGTGAACTCACTTCCCTGACAACAGAGTCCAACAGAATTTGGAACCCAGGTAACAAGGCACCCACATTCCAGAGACAGCCCCCTGCCCAGCTCATTTCGTTGGAGATCATCCAACCATGAACATGTGGGCTTGCTGCCTCCCTAAGTCTGGATGCTGCAGGCTGAAGAAAGCCCGCCCTGCAAACGCTGGCCCCCGCTGGGGATGTCCGATCAGGGCTCCCCACCGCCTCTGGCCGTTTGGCCGGAAGGCCCGAAAGGTGACACCAGGAGGCCCAGAGCCGGCCACCCAGCCCCACAGGGTCTAATCCACCTGTGCAGCCCCAGGTCCCCTCCCCTCCGTGTGTGTGTGTGTGTGTGTGTGTGTGTGTGTGTGTGTGTGTGTGAAGAGGGGTCATGTGGGGTGGGCCAACGCCATTCAAGAGCAGGCTGATGAGGGGTCAGATAACCTGTGGGCAGGTCATGTTCAAGGTCCAGGCTGGCTGGGTGGGACGGGGTGTGGGGGGCTGTGAGCTTCTGCCCAGGGTTTCTCTCGATCGCCCTGCAGGGATGGGTCATGGTCCCGCGTGCAGGGCTGCACACCCACAGGTGTGTGTCTGATCTGGGAGCAGCAGGGCGACTGGGCAGGGGACAGGGAGGATGGCCGGGCAGCACTGGGATGCCTCCGGGCAGGCTAACCGTCCCTGTCTTTGCAGAACTCCGATGAGATCGGCACGAGGCTGGCGGACACCCACTCCATGTCTGGGATCCGGAGCGTGACCCCACAGGGCTCCCCTGGAGCAGGTGCTGGGGATTGCGGGGAGAGGCCTCCGACACCACCCAGACCACTGTCCCTGGTGGTCATTGACTGCATTGTGCTCCAGGAGCCGGAGCCCACGGAGGCCGAGCCTGAGGCTGAGAAGCCCGGGGCTGGGTGCCCGTGGGTGTGTGTGGAAGGGTGGGGGCTGGCCCCACAGGGAGGAGCCCCCAGAGCCTGGTGTGGGGCCTGGAGCAACGACTGGGCTCAGAGCGCCCAGCGGGTGGACTGCGGTCGGGGAGACGCCCCGGGGAGGGCTCCTTCGTGGCTGCGGCTTCTCTGGGAGGCCCTGGGCTGGGTTCTGTCTCCACGGAGAGCAGGCTCGGGCTGAGCTTTTCTCCTCTCACAGGTGCTCCACCACCTGAGGAGCTAGAGCCGGTTCCAACTCCATCGGCAGCTCTGGACGGAGGGGTGGTGGCTGCGACTTCAGCAGGAGACCAGGAGCCGGCAGGTGACCCAGCACCCGCCCACGGAGAGCCTGACGGGGGCCAGGAAGGGCCTGCTGGAGAACCTGCCTCTGGAGAGCCTGCCCCTGTGCCTGCCAGAGCCGCCGCCCCTGCGCCTGCCCCGAACTTTGGCCCTGCTCCTGCCCCCGACCCAGCTCCTGCCCTGGATCCTGACCCATCCCTATCCCTGCCAGTACCCCGGTTCTTGCCCCTGACCCAGATACTGCCCCGGTTCCTGTACGTTCCAATGCGGCAGACCCTGTCCCTCCCCTTGCACCTGCCCCCTCCCCTCCCCTGGCTTGTGCTACTGTTCCGGCCCCTGCCCCAACTCATGCCCCTGCCCCTGCCCCTGCCCCTGCTAGAGCCAATGTCCCTTCTCCTGACCCACCTCCTGCCCCTGCACTTGCCCCTTCCCCAGCACCTGCCTGTGCACCTGCTCTTGCCCCTGACCCAGCTCCTGACCCTGCACCAGCCCCTTCCCTTACCTGTGCACCTCTTCTTGCCCCTGATCCGGATCCTGACCCTGACCCAGCTCCTGCCCTGGATCCTGACCCTGACCCAGCTCCTGCCCTGGATCCTGCCCCTTCCCTTGCCCCTGCCTGTGCTCCTATTCTTGCCCCTGAACCGGGTTCTGCCCCTGCCCCTGCCTGTGGTCCTGTTCCTGTCCCTGACCCACCTCCTGCACCTGCACCTGCACCTGCCCCTTCCCCTACCTGTGTTCCTGTTCTTGCCCCGGACCCAGCTCCTGCCCTGGATCCTGCCCCTTCTCCTGCCCCTGCCTGTATTCCTGTTCTTGCCCTTGACTCGGCTTCTGCCCCTGCAACTGTCCCTTCCCCAGCCCCTCCCTGTGCTCCTATCCTTGCCTCTGACCCAGCTCCTTCCCCTTTCCCTACCCGTTTCCCTGCCCCTGCGTGTGCGCCCATTTCTGCCCCTGGCCCACCCCCTGCCCCTGCACCTATCCCTTCCTCTGCCTGTGTCCCTGTTCCGGCCCCTGCCAGAGCCGATGCCCCTTCCTCTGCCTGCGCCCCTGTTCCTGCCCCTGCCCCTGCCAGAGCCGATGCCCGTTCCCCTGCCTGCATCCCTGTTCCGGCCCCTGCCCCTGCCAGAGCCGATGCCCCTTCCCCTGCCTGCGTCCCAGTTCCTGCCCCTGCCCCTGCCAGAGCCGATGCCCCTTCCCCTGCCAGTGTCCCTGTTCCTGCCCCTGCCCCTGCCAGAGCTGATGCCCCTTCCCCTGCCTGTGTCCCTGTTCCTGCCCCTGCCAGAGCCAATGCCCCTTCCCGTGCCGGTGTTCCTGTTCCTGCCCCTGCCCCTGCCCCTGCCAGAGCCGATGCCCCTTCCCCTGCTTTCCAGGGCCGCTGCCCCTTCCCCTGGCCCTGCCTGGGCTCCTGTTCTTGTCCCTGACCCTGCTCCTGCCCATAACCCTACCCCTGCCAGACCTGCTGCCCCTTCCCCTGCCCCTGCCTGAGCTCCTGTTCCTGCTCCTTTTCCTGCTCCTGCTTCTGCCCCTTCCCCTGCAAGACCTGCTGCCCCTGCCCCTGCCTGAGCTCCTGTTCCTGCTCCTTTTCCTGTTCCCATTTCTGCCCCTTCCCCTGCCAGACCCACTGCCCGTTCCCCTGCCCCTGCCTGAGCTCCTGTTCCTGCTCCTGCTTCTGCGCCTTCCCCTGCAAGACCTGCTGCCCCTGCCCCTACCCCTGCCCCTGCCTGAGCTCCTGTTCCTGCTCCTTCTGCCGCTGCCCCTGCCCCTGCGCCTGCCGGAGCTCCTGTTCCTGCTCCTTACCCAGGTCCTGCCCTAGATCCTGCACCTGCCACGACTGCTGATCCTATCCCTCCCCTTGCCCCTGCCCCTGGCCCTGCTCTTACACCTGGCCCTGCCCCTGGCCCTGCCCCTATCCCAACCCCTGCCCCTACTCCTGCTCCCGCAGGGCTCCCAGAGCCACATCCAGAGCCCACAGCCCTGCGGGGAGAGCTCCTTGTACAATTACCCTTAGGTCCATCGCCGGACCCCGACGCCCCGCCAGATTGTGTCATCCCCTCCCCCTATGTTCTTTCTCTCTGGTTCATATTGTTATTTTATCTTTTCATGGTCTGTATACTGTTTATTATTTGTTTTAAATAAAATTACTTGTTTTCAACTGAACATGTGATGAGCATAAGTACATTCCCAACGCTGTGCCACCACACCCAGAACATTGCTGCGGAATATCTCATGTCTCAAAGGAGTCCCCGAACCAGAAGCCCCCCTGCCCATTTCTCCCCCAGCCCAGACCCTGGAAACCCCTAAGCTGCTTTCTCTCCCTATTCTTTTACTTGTTCTGGATGTTTCTGTACGTGGAATCATGCAATAGGAGCCTTTGTGTCTGCCCACTTATTTTCAAAGGGGACTCGTTTTCTTCTGTTTATTTGTCATAAAATTTCCCTTATTCGATATTGAAATCCCCGATTGATTACAGATCAGATGTAATCAGAGAGGCCACTTTAGGAATTATGGGCACAGGGACGCCTGGGTGGCTCAGTCGTTAAGCGTCTGCCTTCGGCTCAGGTAATGATCTCAGGGTCCTGGGATCGAGCCCCGCATCGGGCTCCCTGCTCCGTGGGAAGCCTGCTTCTCCCACTCCCACTCCCCTTGCTTGTGTTCCCTCTCTCGCTGTGTCTCTCTCTGTCAAATAAATAAATAAAATCTTTTTTAAAAAAAGGAATTATGGGCACAATCTCGGGGCAGAGACCCCTGTTCCTGCTGGGACACCACAGCCTGACCCCAGACAGGAAATGGCTGGTTACTCCTGTGGCCCACACAGAAACCAGGGAAACGCAGAAAGCTGGAAGACACACCACAAAGCAAGGCCAGAGAAAGGTTTCACCTGACTCTGGTCCAAACCACGCTCTGAGTCCCACCCAGGAAGGCACGTTCATACCAAGAGGAGCTGACACGCACCCGGATACAGACCTTTCTTTTCCCTTGACTGGGGGGTTGGCCAAGGTGGAGAGCGGTTTGTGGACCTCCGTGGTGTTGCTCACAATGACCACTGCCCTTTTTGAGCAAATACCATGGGCCAGGAGGGTGCGGTTGCTTGACCGACCTCCAGTGGTTCGGCTTCACTCACAGAGAGGGAGGGCCTGAGGCTCAGAGCACAAGAACTCAAACCCCAAAGCTCCCCTAGCTCCAGAATAGGCCTCAGTGCCAGCTGCAGCCCCTAAGGAGACCCTGAAGGCCCAGGGTCCCACCAGTGAGGGGCTGGGGGGGGGGGCGATGAGGGGCCTCACCCAGAGTCTCCCAACAAACGGCAGCTGAGAGTCAGGCCAAGGCAGGCGGTGGGACTGACGCTGGCTCCTGCCAGGCTCCTGGCAGCATGAGCGATGGCAGGCTGAGCGATAAGAAACTAATAATTTATGTTTCCAGCTCCCGCGGCCCGGCGCCAAGGGAAGGCTGGGCCACAGCCTCCTCCTCACACTGAGCGGCCGCAACCCTTTATTGCACAAATTATTAACGACCAAAGAATGAGTGACTCTGTAATCAGATCAGGGCTGCCAGCACTTCTCATTTTGTTTATTTGTATAAACTCTGAAGCCAGGGTCTAGCCTGACCTCAGAAAGTCAGTCTCATGCTAGACGGGTGTGCAGGGCCCCACCTAAACAGAGCACACCCCTCTCTCACCCTCACCCAGGACTCCACGGGGTGCTGAAGACAGAAGGTGTCGAGGAGGGGGACAGGGAGGTTGGTCTGACTGGGCTGGGCCCCGGGGCCAGGGTCGGAACTCTGTCCTTCAGCCTGCCTCAGGGCCATCTCCTACCCGTTCTCAGGGCCAGGGGCTAGCCCAGGGCTTGGTGGCGAGAGAAAGCTCCCCTGTCCCTGCATGAAAGCCTCTGATCCCTACCTTTCTTTACCCTTCTTCCCCAGTGCCTGCTTTGTCACACTGATGGTCCAGGCCAGCAGCAGCCCCAGGCTCCGTGCCCCACTCTGTCCGCTTCTCCTGCCTGGCCTCCCATCCTCTTTCCCCTTCTCAGGCTGATCTCTCCCCTGCCCTCCCTTTTCCTGTCCTTCTGCTGGGCTGTGCTATCCTCCCTTGGGTGCAGGGACTCAGGCCATTAGGTTCCTGTGGCAGCGCGGAGGACTGAGCTGCCTATGGCCCTCTCACAAGCCCACTTTTAATCCCATTGACCTCTCGTTATAATACAGAGCATAAATTCAGATTTGGAGAGCTTATGTTCCATCATAAATTGGGCCGGCAGACTTCCGATCAACAAGATAAAGCTGTCTCCTGTGAGGTGGGTGTTTTATTAGTCTTGGCCTCAGTGCTGCAGGCACTGGGATTGGGGGACGGGGGTGAGTCCTCTGCTCTGGAACCCTCCCGTGCTGTTCAGAGCAGCCTGATGGTGCCCAGGGATCTGAGTGCTTCCTATCATCCTGGGCAGGCACCAGGAACCTAGTCATCCCCTGGACCTGGGCTGTAAATGCCCTTAGACCCCCATCCCCACATCACCAATCTGAGTGGCCACTACTCAATCCCCAGGCTGGGCACTCGAGGGTCAAGACGGAGGCTCGGTGTGCACCCAGGCATGTGCATGTCTGTGCCCCACCCTCCCTGGTAGACCTTTGAGAACCTGGCCAGAGCCAGAGTAGGGTTGGGGGATGGGGGGAGCAGCTGGACCTGCCTGGAAACCCTGGGGGCAAAATGGCTGGAGGAGGGGGGCCCAGAAAGAGGGAAGTCAAACCCCCGGCTGCAGAGATGTGATGGCCTGGTCCAGCTTTACTTGCAGGTGTAGACACAGGCAGAGTCCCTACAGGCAGAGATGGGGAGGTCTTGGCAGCTAGGGCCACTCTGGGCCTGGGCTCCTGCCACTCACCCAGAACTGGGAGTGATGTCTGCTGGCCTTGCCTGCCCCTCCCTAGAGGTCAGGTCTTTCTTCAAAATCTCAGTCTCTGTCAACACCACCTCCCACTGCCACTGCCACTTCCAGCTCAGCTTCCGTACCAGCCTGCCAGAATCACTTCTCAGTGAAGTCACCCAAATCAGCATCCCCAGGGGGGCTCCACTTGGCCCTTCTGAGCACCCTCGTCTGCCCAGGGCCTCAGCAACACAGTAAGAAACCTGTGGGTCCAGGGTATGTGCTGGTGTTCTGGGGTGCAGGACACCCTGACAGGAAAGGAAGGCAATCCAGGGAGGCTTCTTGGAGGAGGGGTTGCTGCTGTAAGTCTTGAAGATAAGCAGGTGGGAGCAGGGCCAACATCACCACCAGGCACAGAGAGCATAGAACCTGGATCCCTGGTGCCTTTAGAGACGACAAAGACATTTTACTTTAATTTCCCTTAAAACCAGAAGGAAAAAAAGTAATATAATAATAATGAAGATTAAATAATATATCTACCATGGATTATATTTGTCTTTATATCAATAGGGTTATAAAATATAACTTAAAATTTTTCAATGGAGGAAAGGACTCCCAAATGCAGAAGTTGCTACACAAGTGGTAACGGGGCCACAGAATAGTGATATTAGGGAGTGACGCTCCTGGGCAAAGGCAACAACTCAGCCATGCTCAGACACTGAAGAAGACAGGGAAACAGGAAGTTGAGCCCAGGGGCGGAGGCAAGGCCTGGAGGCCAAGGGTCCCAGACTGTTCCCAGAGGAGCCCCTAGAGAGCAAGTTGGCCAGATGTGCCCATCAGGTACTGGATGAGTGGGGGCAGAGTCTGGGAGTATCACAGAAATATCATAGGTGAGAGGGGCCAGACTAGGTATTTGAAGGAAAGGGATCTAGAAGGGAGCACATATGAGGTTTGCTGATTGGCTAATGGGGAGGAGTATGGTGCCTGCTCTCTGAGGGACTGCGAGCGAGATGGGGATGACAGCATGGCGGTAGGAAAAAGACTCAGGGGGCTGTGGGGTGGATGCACAGGGCAGGCTATTATATTATTTTCTTCCTTCTGGTTTTAAGGGAAATTAAAGTAAAATGTCTTTGTCGTCTCTAAAAGCACCAGGGATCCAGGTTCTATGCTCTCTGTGCCTGGTGGTGATGTTGGCCCTGCTCCCACCTGCTTATCTTGAGTGTCTGGACTGAAGCTAGAGACTCAGGTTCATAGTCTGTAAAGGAAACCAAAGAAGTCTTATGAAAGAGAAGAGTGCCTAGTGTAGAACCCACCCACTTACCCAGTCACCCATCATCCACTCATTCACCCGTCAGTCCATCCCCCCACCCATCTACCCCTCAACCCAGCCTATGTTTGAGGGGTGGGTGAGGCAGGAATGAGAGGCGAGGCTGATCTGAGGGGATGGTCTCAGGGCATGTGTCCATGAGTGAAGCTCATCTAATACATAGCAAGGCGTCAACTAGAAGCACTAAGAAAAATCCCAATGTATTGAGGCCAAAATCACGCTATCAAGCAGAAGCTGACAATTCGCTGAGGACCATGTTCCTGGATGGAAGATGGGATAACCCAGCAGGAGTTCTGGCTTTGCCCCTCACCAGTCAAGAATCACCCTGTCACGTCTCTGAGGCCCCGGGAGCTCAGGAGCCCACATATACCTGCTGGACCTTAGACACACAGTTACTCAACTGCCAACATGTGGCAGACTCATATTTTGGCAAGGCCACCCAGTCTGGAAGAATGGTCTGTCTGTTCTCCTGGGAGGGGTCTATAGCACGCTGACCTCTGTTAGCATCTGCATGTACACAGAGCATCAAAGTTCAGGATCCTTTGTCCTGAGCAGGGCATGAGGACTCCACATTTGGGGATGCCCATATTCCTCTATGCAGAGGTAAAACCCCCTCAGACCAGCCCCAGTCCCTCCGGTTGCCTCTTCTGCTCCCACTTCCCCCAGGCCCCCAAGCAGCCTAGCCAGTCTGCAGGTGGGAAGGCCCCCAAGGCCAACCTGGGACTATTAAATGCCCCGGAGAAAGTGCCAGGTTGTGGCCTTGGACAGAGCCCTGGAATTGCTGCCCCTCCCCTGCCGGAGGTAGGTGTGGGTCTGGCCTCTGCCAATGGGCTCTGCTCAGGGTCTCAGCCCGTACCAGGCTGTGCTCTTCAGCCTACCCACTTCTGAGACTGCACCTGGGGCACCGTGCATAACTTCACACGGTTGGGCATCACAGAGTTCCTGTTCTCATGGCACAGTGTGCGGGGCCACTCCGCGCAGAAGGTGAGTTGACCCCATGGAGGACTTAGTGGGTTGCAGTAATAAAGGAACCCTCACACCCAGGGGTGCCTGGGTGGTTCAGTTGGTTGAGTGTCTGACTCTTGGTTTCGGCTCAGGTGGATCTCAGGGTCATGAGATTGGGCACCCGCATTGTGCTCCCCACTCAGCATGGAGTCTGCTTCCCCTCTCCCTCTCTGTCTGTCCCTCCCCCCACCAAATAAGTAAATCTTTAAAAATAATAAAAATAAAGGAAACTCACACCCAGACAGGCACTCACAGATGTCAATGCATTCGGGGCACCCCACAGGGATGTCACCAACTCAACCAGCCCTTGGAGGAATGGGCCCACTGGCAAGGAGGACCGGGCCTTGGATGGGGTCAGGCTAAGTCGATGACCTCAAACAGCCAGCCTGGGCTGGACTCGTGAAATCGTGAATTCACTGACCACCTCGGCTTGCTACTTCTTGAGGCGACAAATCCATGCCGCCAAAGTGACTGTTGGTCTTCCTGGTGACCCTGACGGTGGGACTGTGTGTGAGTTACACCCAGACCACCCCTCCTCCCAGCGCAGGCAGGCTCAGAGTTGCAATCCTGCTGCAGCATAGTGGATGAGGCCTTGCCAAGAGGCTTGAGGACTTTCTCTCTCTCTCTCTGATGAAGAGGATTCCTGTGGCCAAACTCTTGAGAATCTTCTGGGGACAGGAGGGTATTCAGAGTCCTGCCTGGGCAGAAGCCCAGTGGACAGGTGCTGGAAGAAGAGGTGAGCAGGGATGGGGCTTCCCCAGGGCAGGGAGGCCAAGCTGGGCTGAGTGGGCCACACCAGGATGGACCCCTGTATGCAGCCCTCAAATGCTGACACGGGGGTATGTCAGAAAACAAAAGTCCTGCTCATAGGGAGCTCACACTCTGCAGGAAGTCCAACGTATTAACAGTTGCTCCCAGAGCCAGTCTGGACTCCCTGGGCAGCCTGGGAGTCTTTCAGAGCTGGGCCTGGAGACAGCAGCTGTAGCCCCCCCCCCCTAGCCCTCCACCAACTGACCCCTCACCTCCCGTTTCCCTCTGCCTCCAGGCTTTCTGTGCTGAGGGTCCCCACCTGAATGTCCCCTCTTCTCCTTCAACTTCCACCTGGCAGTCCTGGCAGAGAGCCCACGGGAGCCCATTCTGCCCCATCATGCTCATCATGCTCCACTCCAAGGCCCCTCCCACATCCAAGCCCACTCCTCCCCCAGTACCCACTCCCCCCCATGGGAGCCTGACCGCTGCCCTACGACTCTGAGGACAGCACCTCCTAATGTCTCTATCAGGACTGTGGTCACAGGTCTGCCCAGGCCAAGACAGCTGACCATGCAAAGAGTACACATGTGACCAGCCGAGTTGGGATTGACCCTCCAGGGCCTATACCCCCACAATGAGGAGCGTGGGTCCCTAAGGCCTTCATGTGGGATCTACGCTGACTATGAGCTGATGTGGACAGCAAGACTGTGGTCACAGGAGGAGGGAAGCACATTCACATATAAGCACACAGTATGGACACACACGAGCACACAGGAAACCCTACACTCTCAGGTAAGGGTCTCCTCGTCTCTCACACTCAGCCCCTGCTGGCACATTCCTGGGACGTAGGGGTGTAATGGGACTGGAGCTGAGTCTGCGTGCTGCACCCAGCTCTACTACTCCACTCTGGTCATCTCCCTGACCTGACATCTGAAAGAGGGGGTGACTGGTGCTGCAGAGGCTTGTGCCATGAGGGATGAGGACCACGTGGGGCTTTGGCACCCACATCCACCCAGCAGGGCACCAGCTGCGTCCGGGGGTCCCCCCCAACCCCGTTTCCACCCTAAGCCATGTCCAGGCAGTAGGCTGGCAGTGTCGACAGGGAGAGAAAGGGGTGACACCAGCCCTCATGCCCATTCACTGGGATAGATTCTTTGGTCCCGAGGGGCCCTGGAAGACTCTGCTCCTGCCCTTTACCTGGCCCTACCTTGGAGTGGACCCCCCAGGTCCTGCACTCTGGGCCCATTTATGGAGAAAGCATCTAGGGTGTGCCAGGCCTGCCTCACCGTGCTGACCAGGGCACATGTAGCCACATCTTACCCTGACTGCTCTCCTCTGAGCCAAAGGGAACCCACAGATTTTGAGCCCCTATCTCATTTTTCAGATGGAGAAACTAAGGTCCAAAGAAGGGCAGCGAAGACTGGGTCCTTCAGTGGCTAGCCAGGAGGACCCAAATCTCAGGCCCCTGCAGAGTCTGCCGTCCTTACCACCTGTTTCAGCCTACCTCGGCATAACCCTGGCCAAGAAGGGTCCACAGCCCCCGGCAGGCTGCTCTGGGGCAGGTGCTGCTCTCTGTCCCCAGTGATGCCAGCAAGTGGGTGTCTTCGTCCCTCCTCAAGAGGGGCCAAGCAAGCAGATCCAGTGGTAGCCAGACTCCGACCCATGTTGCCAGACCAGCAACTTCCTCTGTACGACCTCAGTGTACCCAGCGCACTCTGTGTGTTGAGCTCATTTGTGTCCTTGTATTGGTGTCTGAGAAAGTGTGTGTGTGTCCCAACTTCTGTGTAACACAGCAGGTGAGTATCGTGTAACCAGTGCTCTCCGGCAGCGTGTGCCCTGTGGGTGCCCCAAGTCTGCACACCCACGGGAGAACGTAAGGTGGACCCTAGGTCCTATCTCTTTCTCCTTTAAATGGCATATGTTAAGGTCAGTGAACAAACTGGGCTCGGAAACATCTCTACTCCTGAGACGGAGACGTCATGGCCTGCCGCC
>NW_026992071.1:0-31568 GCF_029215605.1 Mirounga angustirostris | reverse complement strand
TGCAAGGGAGTCCCAAAACATTTTCCGTGGGAGACTCAGGCCCCGGAAGAAAGCAGAGCACGACTCCCCACTTGTGTCATGGTCTGTGGGAGGAAGCAGTTTACCGTGTACTGTAGCTGAGAGCCTGGGGAACGGGTTCCACCCGTAAAATCGAGGGAGCACCAAGGCCGGCGCGGAAGGCAGCTCTCAGCTCACCTCTTGTTTACGCGCCTACTCCCGTTGCCCCGTGTGTGCGTGCAGGCTTGAAGGCAACCCCCTAACTCGAAGGAACAACTCTGCTGAGAACCCGTGCTTCAGCCGAAAGAGCCGTTCCTGAGGGTGCAAGCATTTTGCTGTGGCAATGCGTGAGAGCACTGCAAGGGAGTCCGGAGGCCTTTTCCGAGTGAGACTCAGGCCCTGGCCGAAGGCAGCACACGGCTCCCCACTTGTTTCAGGAAGCTAGCTCTGCGGCCTCACTTTCGCATGGAAGCCTAATCGCTAGCGTTCGAACTCGAAGAGACAACACGGTAGAGAAACCGTGCTTTAGCTGCCATCCACCTCTCTGAGGGAGGAAGCAGTTTCCAGGCTACCGTGGGGGAGAGCCTGGGGAACGGGTTCCTCACGTGAAACCGAGGGAGAGGAAGTCCGGGCCGGAAGGCACCTCTCGACTCAGCTCTTGTTACCTGAAGCTCACCCTTACTGCCCCATGCGTGCCTAGGAATGCTAAGGGCTCCACGCTGATTTGGCAGAAAGAAGCCGGTAAAGAAGCCCGGCTTCAGCTCATTCAATGCCTCTCCACAGGGTGGCAGCCTTTTCAACTCTGCTTCAGGGCAAGCGTGGGGAGTGAGTCCCAGCAGAATTCCGAGGGAGAAAGAAGCATGGGCAGAAGGCACCCCTCGACTCAACTCTTGTTTCGGGAACCTAGGTCGGCTCTCCCGCGTGTGCGGGGGGTCCTAAGGGGCCGTCCACCCGACGCAAAGGAGCCACACTGGAGAGAACCCGTGCCTCGGCACAGATCGCCCTTCCTGAGCGTGCACTTCATCTCGTGTGTGTTTCTGTGAACGCATGAGAAATGGAACCCAAACGGAACCCGGAGTGAGAAGCAGGCCTGTAAGGAAGGCTGCTGTCGACTCCGCTGTTGTTTTAGGAGATCCGCCCTGCCCTGCCCTGGGTGCCTGGATGCCTGGTTACCGGGCTACTAACACCAGGAATCAATGCTAGAGAGTTCCTGCGCTTTAGTTAACATTGCCGTTCCTGAAGCCAGAGGAATTTCACAGTGCTCGTGCAGGAGAGACGGGGGAAAGGGTCCCGTCCGTGAAATGGAGCGAGAAACAGGCCGCTGCGGAAGGCCGCTCTCAACTCACCTCTTGTGGAGGAGGCCGGTCCCCTTGCCCCGGGTGTGCCTGCAGGCCTACAGCCAAGCCCCTCAGTCGAAGGAACAAGTGTGTAGAGAATTCCTGCTTCAGCGAAAAGAGGCCTTCCCGAGGCTGGAAGCATGTTGCTGTGTGCATGCGTGAGAGAACGGCAAGGGAGTCCCCAACCATTTTCCGTGGGAGACTCAGGCCCCGGAAGAAGGCCGAGCACGACTCCTCACTGGTGTCATGGTCTGTGGGGGGAAGCAGTTTACTCTGCACTGTGGGTGAGAGCCTGGGGACGGGTTCCATACGTAAACTCGATGGAGAAACAGGCCGGTGCAGAAGGCAGCTGTCAGCTCCCTCCTGGGTTACGGGGCTGGTACCGTTGCCCCGTGTGTGCCTGCAGGCCTAAAGCCAAGCACCTAAGTCGAAGGAACAAGTGCGGAGAGAATTCCTGCTTCAGCGGAAATAGGCCTTCCTGAGGCTGGAAGCGTGTTGCTGTGTGCATGCGTGAGCGCACTGCAACGGAGTCCCAAACCATTTTCCGTGGGAGCCTCAGGCCGCTGCAGAAGGCAGCACACGACTCCCCACGTGTTTCAGGAAGCTAGCCCTGCGGCCCCACTTGTGCACGGAAGTCTAATCGCTTGCGTTCTACCTCGAAGAAACAACAGTGTACAGAAGCCGTGCTTTGGCTACCGTCGACCCCTCTGTGGGAGGAAGCAGTTTATGCTGCAGTGTGGGTGAGGTCCTGGGGGGGGGGGGGGGGCGGGTTCCATAGGTAAAATCGAGGCAGAACCAGGCCGGCGCAGAAGGCAGCTGTCGACTCACTCCTTGTTTACGAGGCTGGTACCGTTGCCCCGTACGTGTGCCTGCAGGCCTAAAGCCAAGCCCCTGAGTCGAAGGAACAAGTGTGTGGAGAATTCCTGCTTCAGCGAAAAGAGGCCTTCCCGAGGCTGGAAGCATGTTGCTGTGTGCATGCGTGAGAGAACGGCAAGGGAGTCCCCAACCATTTTCCGCGGGAGACTCAGGCCCCGGAAGAAGGCCGAGCACGACTCCCCACTGGTGTCGTGGTCTGTGGGAGGAAGCAGTTCACTCTGCACTGTGGGTGAGAGCCTGCGGACGGGTTCCATTCGTAAACTCGATGGAGAAACAGGCCGGTGCCGAAGGCAGCTGTCAGCTCACTCCTTGTTTACGAGGCTGGTACCGTTGCCCCGTGTGTGCCTGCAGGCCTGAAGCCAAGCACCTAAGTGGAGGGAACAAGTCTGCAGAGAATTCCTGCTTCAGCGAAAAGAGGCCTTCCTGAGGCTGGAAGCATGTTGCTGTGTGCATGCGTGAGAGAACTGCAAGGGAGTCCCAAAACATTTTCCGTGGGAGACTCAGGCCCCGGAAGAAAGCAGAGCACGACTCCCCACTTGTGTCATGGTCTGTGGGAGGAAGCAGTTTACCGTGTACTGTAGCTGAGAGCCTGGGGAACGGGTTCCACCCCGTAAAATCGAGGGAGCACCAAGGCCGGCGCGGAAGGCAGCTCTCAGCTCACCTCTTGTTTACGCGCCTACTCCCGTTGCCCCGTGTGTGCGTGCAGGCTTGAAGGCAACCCCCTAACTCGAAGGAACAACTCTGCTGAGAACCCGTGCTTCAGCCGAAAGAGCCGTTCCTGAGGGTGCAAGCATTTTGCTGTGGCAATGCGTGAGAGCACTGCAAGGGAGTCCGGAGGCCTTTTCCGAGTGAGACTCAGGCCCTGGCCGAAGGCAGCACACGGCTCCCCACTTGTTTCAGGAAGCTAGCTCTGCGGCCTCACTTTCGCATGGAAGCCTAATCGCTAGCGTTCGAACTCGAAGAGACAACACGGTAGAGAAACCGTGCTTTAGCTGCCATCCACCTCTCTGAGGGAGGAAGCAGTTTCCAGGCTACCGTGGGGGAGAGCCTGGGGAACGGGTTCCTCACGTGAAACCGAGGGAGAGGAAGTCCGGGCCGGAAGGCACCTCTCGACTCAGCTCTTGTTACCTGAAGCTCACCCTTACTGCCCCATGCGTGCCTAGGAATGCTAAGGGCTCCACGCTGATTTGGCAGAAAGAAGCCGGTAAAGAAGCCCGGCTTCAGCTCATTCAATGCCTCTCCACAGGGGTGGCAGCCTTTTCAACTCTGCTTCAGGGCAAGCGTGGGGAGTGAGTCCCAGCAGAATTCGAGGGAGAAAGAAGCATGGGCAGAAGGCACCCCTCGACTCAACTCTTGTTTCGGGAACCTAGGTCGGCTCTCCCGCGTGTGCGGGGGGTCCTAAGGGCCGTCCACCCGACGCAAAGGAGCCACACTGGAGAGAACCCGTGCCTCGGCACAGATCGCCCTTCCTGAGCGTGCACTTCATCTCGTGTGTGTTTCTGTGAACGCATGAGAAATGGAACCCAAACGGAACCCGGAGTGAGAAGCAGGCCTGTAAGGAAGGCTGCTGTCGACTCCGCTGTTGTTTTAGGAGATCCGCCCTGCCCTGCCTGGGTGCCTGGATGCCTGGTTACCGGGCTACTAACACCAGGAATCAATGCTAGAGAGTTCCTGCGCTTTAGTTAACATTGCCGTTCCTGAAGCCAGAGGAATTTCACAGTGCTCGTGCAGGAGAGACGGGGGAAAGGGTCCCGTCCGTGAAATGGAGCGAGAAACAGGCCGCTGCGGAAGGCCGCTCTCAACTCACCTCTTGTGGAGGAGGCCGGTCCCCTTGCCCCGGGTGTGCCTGCAGGCCTACAGCCAAGCCCCTCAGTCGAAGGAACAAGTGTGTAGAGAATTCCTGCTTCAGCGAAAAGAGGCCTTCCCGAGGCTGGAAGCATGTTGCTGTGTGCATGCGTGAGAGAACGGCAAGGGAGTCCCCAACCATTTTCCGTGGGAGACTCAGGCCCCGGAAGAAGGCCGAGCACGACTCCTCACTGGTGTCATGGTCTGTGGGGGGAAGCAGTTTACTCTGCACTGTGGGTGAGAGCCTGGGGACGGGTTCCATACGTAAACTCGATGGAGAAACAGGCCGGTGCAGAAGGCAGCTGTCAGCTCCCTCCTGGGTTACGGGGCTGGTACCGTTGCCCCGTGTGTGCCTGCAGGCCTAAAGCCAAGCACCTAAGTCGAAGGAACAAGTGCGGAGAGAATTCCTGCTTCAGCGGAAATAGGCCTTCCTGAGGCTGGAAGCGTGTTGCTGTGTGCATGCGTGAGCGCACTGCAACGGAGTCCCAAACCATTTTCCGTGGGAGCCTCAGGCCGCTGCAGAAGGCAGCACACGACTCCCCACGTGTTTCAGGAAGCTAGCCCTGCGGCCCCACTTGTGCACGGAAGTCTAATCGCTTGCGTTCTACCTCGAAGAAACAACAGTGTACAGAAGCCGTGCTTTGGCTACCGTCGACCCCTCTGTGGGAGGAAGCAGTTTATGCTGCAGTGTGGGTGAGGTCCTGGGGGGGGGGGGGGGCGGGTTCCATAGGTAAAATCGAGGCAGAACCAGGCCGGCGCAGAAGGCAGCTGTCGACTCACTCCTTGTTTACGAGGCTGGTACCGTTGCCCCGTACGTGTGCCTGCAGGCCTAAAGCCAAGCCCCTGAGTCGAAGGAACAAGTGTGTGGAGAATTCCTGCTTCAGCGAAAAGAGGCCTTCCGAGGCTGGAAGCATGTTGCTGTGTGCATGCGTGAGAGAACGGCAAGGGAGTCCCCAACCATTTTCCGCGGGAGACTCAGGCCCCGGAAGAAGGCCGAGCACGACTCCCCACTGGTGTCGTGGTCTGTGGGAGGAAGCAGTTCACTCTGCACTGTGGGTGAGAGCCTGCGGACGGGTTCCATTCGTAAACTCGATGGAGAAACAGGCCGGTGCCGAAGGCAGCTGTCAGCTCACTCCTTGTTTACGAGGCTGGTACCGTTGCCCCGTGTGTGCCTGCAGGCCTGAAGCCAAGCACCTAAGTGGAGGGAACAAGTCTGCAGAGAATTCCTGCTTCAGCGAAAAGAGGCCTTCCTGAGGCTGGAAGCATGTTGCTGTGTGCATGCGTGAGAGAACTGCAAGGGAGTCCCAAAACATTTTCCGTGGGAGACTCAGGCCCCGGAAGAAAGCAGAGCACGACTCCCCACTTGTGTCATGGTCTGTGGGAGGAAGCAGTTTACCGTGTACTGTAGCTGAGAGCCTGGGGAACGGGTTCCACCCGTAAAATCGAGGGAGCACCAAGGCCGGCGCGGAAGGCAGCTCTCAGCTCACCTCTTGTTTACGCGCCTACTCCCGTTGCCCCGTGTGTGCGTGCAGGCTTGAAGGCAACCCCCTAACTCGAAGGAACAACTCTGCTGAGAACCCGTGCTTCAGCCGAAAGAGCCGTTCCTGAGGGTGCAAGCATTTTGCTGTGGCAATGCGTGAGAGCACTGCAAGGGAGTCCGGAGGCCTTTTCCGAGTGAGACTCAGGCCCTGGCCGAAGGCAGCACACGGCTCCCCACTTGTTTCAGGAAGCTAGCTCTGCGGCCTCACTTTCGCATGGAAGCCTAATCGCTAGCGTTCGAACTCGAAGAGACAACACGGTAGAGAAACCGTGCTTTAGCTGCCATCCACCTCTCTGAGGGAGGAAGCAGTTTCCAGGCTACCGTGGGGGAGAGCCTGGGGAACGGGTTCCTCACGTGAAACCGAGGGAGAGGAAGTCCGGGCCGGAAGGCACCTCTCGACTCAGCTCTTGTTACCTGAAGCTCACCCTTACTGCCCCATGCGTGCCTAGGAATGCTAAGGGCTCCACGCTGATTTGGCAGAAAGAAGCCGGTAAAGAAGCCCGGCTTCAGCTCATTCAATGCCTCTCCACAGGGTGGCAGCCTTTTCAACTCTGCTTCAGGGCAAGCGTGGGGAGTGAGTCCCAGCAGAATTCCGAGGGAGAAAGAAGCATGGGCAGAAGGCACCCCTCGACTCAACTCTTGTTTCGGGAACCTAGGTCGGCTCTCCCGCGTGTGCGGGGGGTCCTAAGGGCCGTCCACCCGACGCAAAGGAGCCACACTGGAGAGAACCCGTGCCTCGGCACAGATCGCCCTTCCTGAGCGTGCACTTCATCTCGTGTGTGTTTCTGTGAACGCATGAGAAATGGAACCCAAACGGAACCCGGAGTGAGAAGCAGGCCTGTAAGGAAGGCTGCTGTCGACTCCGCTGTTGTTTTAGGAGATCCGCCCTGCCCTGCCCTGGGTGCCTGGATGCCTGGTTACCGGGCTACTAACACCAGGAATCAATGCTAGAGAGTTCCTGCGCTTTAGTTAACATTGCCGTTCCTGAAGCCAGAGGAATTTCACAGTGCTCGTGCAGGAGAGACGGGGGAAAGGGTCCCGTCCGTGAAATGGAGCGAGAAACAGGCCGCTGCGGAAGGCCGCTCTCAACTCACCTCTTGTGGAGGAGGCCGGTCCCCTTGCCCCGGGTGTGCCTGCAGGCCTACAGCCAAGCCCCTCAGTCGAAGGAACAAGTGTGTAGAGAATTCCTGCTTCAGCGAAAAGAGGCCTTCCCGAGGCTGGAAGCATGTTGCTGTGTGCATGCGTGAGAGAACGGCAAGGGAGTCCCCAACCATTTTCCGTGGGAGACTCAGGCCCCGGAAGAAGGCCGAGCACGACTCCTCACTGGTGTCATGGTCTGTGGGGGGAAGCAGTTTACTCTGCACTGTGGGTGAGAGCCTGGGGACGGGTTCCATACGTAAACTCGATGGAGAAACAGGCCGGTGCAGAAGGCAGCTGTCAGCTCCCTCCTGGGTTACGGGGCTGGTACCGTTGCCCCGTGTGTGCCTGCAGGCCTAAAGCCAAGCACCTAAGTCGAAGGAACAAGTGCGGAGAGAATTCCTGCTTCAGCGGAAATAGGCCTTCCTGAGGCTGGAAGCGTGTTGCTGTGTGCATGCGTGAGCGCACTGCAACGGAGTCCCAAACCATTTTCCGTGGGAGCCTCAGGCCGCTGCAGAAGGCAGCACACGACTCCCCACGTGTTTCAGGAAGCTAGCCCTGCGGCCCCACTTGTGCACGGAAGTCTAATCGCTTGCGTTCTACCTCGAAGAAACAACAGTGTACAGAAGCCGTGCTTTGGCTACCGTCGACCCCTCTGTGGGAGGAAGCAGTTTATGCTGCAGTGTGGGTGAGGTCCTGGGGGGGGGGGGGGGGGCGGGTTCCATAGGTAAAATCGAGGCAGAACCAGGCCGGCGCAGAAGGCAGCTGTCGACTCACTCCTTGTTTACGAGGCTGGTACCGTTGCCCCGTACGTGTGCCTGCAGGCCTAAAGCCAAGCCCCTGAGTCGAAGGAACAAGTGTGTGGAGAATTCCTGCTTCAGCGAAAAGAGGCCTTCCCGAGGCTGGAAGCATGTTGCTGTGTGCATGCGTGAGAGAACGGCAAGGGAGTCCCCAACCATTTTCCGCGGGAGACTCAGGCCCCGGAAGAAGGCCGAGCACGACTCCCCACTGGTGTCGTGGTCTGTGGGAGGAAGCAGTTCACTCTGCACTGTGGGTGAGAGCCTGCGGACGGGTTCCATTCGTAAACTCGATGGAGAAACAGGCCGGTGCCGAAGGCAGCTGTCAGCTCACTCCTTGTTTACGAGGCTGGTACCGTTGCCCCGTGTGTGCCTGCAGGCCTGAAGCCAAGCACCTAAGTGGAGGGAACAAGTCTGCAGAGAATTCCTGCTTCAGCGAAAAGAGGCCTTCCTGAGGCTGGAAGCATGTTGCTGTGTGCATGCGTGAGAGAACTGCAAGGGAGTCCCAAAACATTTTCCGTGGGAGACTCAGGCCCCGGAAGAAAGCAGAGCACGACTCCCCACTTGTGTCATGGTCTGTGGGAGGAAGCAGTTTACCGTGTACTGTAGCTGAGAGCCTGGGGAACGGGTTCCACCCGTAAAATCGAGGGAGCACCAAGGCCGGCGCGGAAGGCAGCTCTCAGCTCACCTCTTGTTTACGCGCCTACTCCCGTTGCCCCGTGTGTGCGTGCAGGCTTGAAGGCAACCCCCTAACTCGAAGGAACAACTCTGCTGAGAACCCGTGCTTCAGCCGAAAGAGCCGTTCCTGAGGGTGCAAGCATTTTGCTGTGGCAATGCGTGAGAGCACTGCAAGGGAGTCCGGAGGCCTTTTCCGAGTGAGACTCAGGCCCTGGCCGAAGGCAGCACACGGCTCCCCACTTGTTTCAGGAAGCTAGCTCTGCGGCCTCACTTTCGCATGGAAGCCTAATCGCTAGCGTTCGAACTCGAAGAGACAACACGGTAGAGAAACCGTGCTTTAGCTGCCATCCACCTCTCTGAGGGAGGAAGCAGTTTCCAGGCTACCGTGGGGGAGAGCCTGGGGAACGGGTTCCTCACGTGAAACCGAGGGAGAGGAAGTCCGGGCCGGAAGGCACCTCTCGACTCAGCTCTTGTTACCTGAAGCTCACCCTTACTGCCCCATGCGTGCCTAGGAATGCTAAGGGCTCCACGCTGATTTGGCAGAAAGAAGCCGGTAAAGAAGCCCGGCTTCAGCTCATTCAATGCCTCTCCACAGGGTGGCAGCCTTTTCAACTCTGCTTCAGGGCAAGCGTGGGGAGTGAGTCCCAGCAGAATTCCGAGGGAGAAAGAAGCATGGGCAGAAGGCACCCCTCGACTCAACTCTTGTTTCGGGAACCTAGGTCGGCTCTCCCGCGTGTGCGGGGGGTCCTAAGGGCCGTCCACCCGACGCAAAGGAGCCACACTGGAGAGAACCCGTGCCTCGGCACAGATCGCCCTTCCTGAGCGTGCACTTCATCTCGTGTGTGTTTCTGTGAACGCATGAGAAATGGAACCCAAACGGAACCCGGAGTGAGAAGCAGGCCTGTAAGGAAGGCTGCTGTCGACTCCGCTGTTGTTTTAGGAGATCCGCCCTGCCCTGCCCTGGGTGCCTGGATGCCTGGTTACCGGGCTACTAACACCAGGAATCAATGCTAGAGAGTTCCTGCGCTTTAGTTAACATTGCCGTTCCTGAAGCCAGAGGAATTTCACAGTGCTCGTGCAGGAGAGACGGGGGAAAGGGTCCCGTCCGTGAAATGGAGCGAGAAACAGGCCGCTGCGGAAGGCCGCTCTCAACTCACCTCTTGTGGAGGAGGCCGGTCCCCTTGCCCCGGGTGTGCCTGCAGGCCTACAGCCAAGCCCCTCAGTCGAAGGAACAAGTGTGTAGAGAATTCCTGCTTCAGCGAAAAGAGGCCTTCCCGAGGCTGGAAGCATGTTGCTGTGTGCATGCGTGAGAGAACGGCAAGGGAGTCCCCAACCATTTTCCGTGGGAGACTCAGGCCCCGGAAGAAGGCCGAGCACGACTCCTCACTGGTGTCATGGTCTGTGGGGGGAAGCAGTTTACTCTGCACTGTGGGTGAGAGCCTGGGGACGGGTTCCATACGTAAACTCGATGGAGAAACAGGCCGGTGCAGAAGGCAGCTGTCAGCTCCCTCCTGGGTTACGGGGCTGGTACCGTTGCCCCGTGTGTGCCTGCAGGCCTAAAGCCAAGCACCTAAGTCGAAGGAACAAGTGCGGAGAGAATTCCTGCTTCAGCGGAAATAGGCCTTCCTGAGGCTGGAAGCGTGTTGCTGTGTGCATGCGTGAGCGCACTGCAACGGAGTCCCAAACCATTTTCCGTGGGAGCCTCAGGCCGCTGCAGAAGGCAGCACACGACTCCCCACGTGTTTCAGGAAGCTAGCCCTGCGGCCCCACTTGTGCACGGAAGTCTAATCGCTTGCGTTCTACCTCGAAGAAACAACAGTGTACAGAAGCCGTGCTTTGGCTACCGTCGACCCCTCTGTGGGAGGAAGCAGTTTATGCTGCAGTGTGGGTGAGGTCCTGGGGGGGGGGGGGGGGCGGGTTCCATAGGTAAAATCGAGGCAGAACCAGGCCGGCGCAGAAGGCAGCTGTCGACTCACTCCTTGTTTACGAGGCTGGTACCGTTGCCCCGTACGTGTGCCTGCAGGCCTAAAGCCAAGCCCCTGAGTCGAAGGAACAAGTGTGTGGAGAATTCCTGCTTCAGCGAAAAGAGGCCTTCCCGAGGCTGGAAGCATGTTGCTGTGTGCATGCGTGAGAGAACGGCAAGGGAGTCCCCAACCATTTTCCGCGGGAGACTCAGGCCCCGGAAGAAGGCCGAGCACGACTCCCCACTGGTGTCGTGGTCTGTGGGAGGAAGCAGTTCACTCTGCACTGTGGGTGAGAGCCTGCGGACGGGTTCCATTCGTAAACTCGATGGAGAAACAGGCCGGTGCCGAAGGCAGCTGTCAGCTCACTCCTTGTTTACGAGGCTGGTACCGTTGCCCCGTGTGTGCCTGCAGGCCTGAAGCCAAGCACCTAAGTGGAGGGAACAAGTCTGCAGAGAATTCCTGCTTCAGCGAAAAGAGGCCTTCCTGAGGCTGGAAGCATGTTGCTGTGTGCATGCGTGAGAGAACTGCAAGGGAGTCCCAAAACATTTTCCGTGGGAGACTCAGGCCCCGGAAGAAAGCAGAGCACGACTCCCCACTTGTGTCATGGTCTGTGGGAGGAAGCAGTTTACCGTGTACTGTAGCTGAGAGCCTGGGGAACGGGTTCCACCCGTAAAATCGAGGGAGCACCAAGGCCGGCGCGGAAGGCAGCTCTCAGCTCACCTCTTGTTTACGCGCCTACTCCCGTTGCCCCGTGTGTGCGTGCAGGCTTGAAGGCAACCCCCTAACTCGAAGGAACAACTCTGCTGAGAACCCGTGCTTCAGCCGAAAGAGCCGTTCCTGAGGGTGCAAGCATTTTGCTGTGGCAATGCGTGAGAGCACTGCAAGGGAGTCCGGAGGCCTTTTCCGAGTGAGACTCAGGCCCTGGCCGAAGGCAGCACACGGCTCCCCACTTGTTTCAGGAAGCTAGCTCTGCGGCCTCACTTTCGCATGGAAGCCTAATCGCTAGCGTTCGAACTCGAAGAGACAACACGGTAGAGAAACCGTGCTTTAGCTGCCATCCACCTCTCTGAGGGAGGAAGCAGTTTCCAGGCTACCGTGGGGGAGAGCCTGGGGAACGGGTTCCTCACGTGAAACCGAGGGAGAGGAAGTCCGGGCCGGAAGGCACCTCTCGACTCAGCTCTTGTTACCTGAAGCTCACCCTTACTGCCCCATGCGTGCCTAGGAATGCTAAGGGCTCCACGCTGATTTGGCAGAAAGAAGCCGGTAAAGAAGCCCGGCTTCAGCTCATTCAATGCCTCTCCACAGGGTGGCAGCCTTTTCAACTCTGCTTCAGGGCAAGCGTGGGGAGTGAGTCCCAGCAGAATTCCGAGGGAGAAAGAAGCATGGGCAGAAGGCACCCCTCGACTCAACTCTTGTTTCGGGAACCTAGGTCGGCTCTCCCGCGTGTGCGGGGGGTCCTAAGGGCCGTCCACCCGACGCAAAGGAGCCACACTGGAGAGAACCCGTGCCTCGGCACAGATCGCCCTTCCTGAGCGTGCACTTCATCTCGTGTGTGTTTCTGTGAACGCATGAGAAATGGAACCCAAACGGAACCCGGAGTGAGAAGCAGGCCTGTAAGGAAGGCTGCTGTCGACTCCGCTGTTGTTTTAGGAGATCCGCCCTGCCCTGCCCTGGGTGCCTGGATGCCTGGTTACCGGGCTACTAACACCAGGAATCAATGCTAGAGAGTTCCTGCGCTTTAGTTAACATTGCCGTTCCTGAAGCCAGAGGAATTTCACAGTGCTCGTGCAGGAGAGACGGGGGAAAGGGTCCCGTCCGTGAAATGGAGCGAGAAACAGGCCGCTGCGGAAGGCCGCTCTCAACTCACCTCTTGTGGAGGAGGCCGGTCCCCTTGCCCCGGGTGTGCCTGCAGGCCTACAGCCAAGCCCCTCAGTCGAAGGAACAAGTGTGTAGAGAATTCCTGCTTCAGCGAAAAGAGGCCTTCCCGAGGCTGGAAGCATGTTGCTGTGTGCATGCGTGAGAGAACGGCAAGGGAGTCCCCAACCATTTTCCGTGGGAGACTCAGGCCCCGGAAGAAGGCCGAGCACGACTCCTCACTGGTGTCATGGTCTGTGGGGGGAAGCAGTTTACTCTGCACTGTGGGTGAGAGCCTGGGGACGGGTTCCATACGTAAACTCGATGGAGAAACAGGCCGGTGCAGAAGGCAGCTGTCAGCTCCCTCCTGGGTTACGGGGCTGGTACCGTTGCCCCGTGTGTGCCTGCAGGCCTAAAGCCAAGCACCTAAGTCGAAGGAACAAGTGCGGAGAGAATTCCTGCTTCAGCGGAAATAGGCCTTCCTGAGGCTGGAAGCGTGTTGCTGTGTGCATGCGTGAGCGCACTGCAACGGAGTCCCAAACCATTTTCCGTGGGAGCCTCAGGCCGCTGCAGAAGGCAGCACACGACTCCCCACGTGTTTCAGGAAGCTAGCCCTGCGGCCCCACTTGTGCACGGAAGTCTAATCGCTTGCGTTCTACCTCGAAGAAACAACAGTGTACAGAAGCCGTGCTTTGGCTACCGTCGACCCCTCTGTGGGAGGAAGCAGTTTATGCTGCAGTGTGGGTGAGGTCCTGGGGGGGGGGGGGGGCGGGTTCCATAGGTAAAATCGAGGCAGAACCAGGCCGGCGCAGAAGGCAGCTGTCGACTCACTCCTTGTTTACGAGGCTGGTACCGTTGCCCCGTACGTGTGCCTGCAGGCCTAAAGCCAAGCCCCTGAGTCGAAGGAACAAGTGTGTGGAGAATTCCTGCTTCAGCGAAAAGAGGCCTTCCCGAGGCTGGAAGCATGTTGCTGTGTGCATGCGTGAGAGAACGGCAAGGGAGTCCCCAACCATTTTCCGCGGGAGACTCAGGCCCCGGAAGAAGGCCGAGCACGACTCCCCACTGGTGTCGTGGTCTGTGGGAGGAAGCAGTTCACTCTGCACTGTGGGTGAGAGCCTGCGGACGGGTTCCATTCGTAAACTCGATGGAGAAACAGGCCGGTGCCGAAGGCAGCTGTCAGCTCACTCCTTGTTTACGAGGCTGGTACCGTTGCCCCGTGTGTGCCTGCAGGCCTGAAGCCAAGCACCTAAGTGGAGGGAACAAGTCTGCAGAGAATTCCTGCTTCAGCGAAAAGAGGCCTTCCTGAGGCTGGAAGCATGTTGCTGTGTGCATGCGTGAGAGAACTGCAAGGGAGTCCCAAAACATTTTCCGTGGGAGACTCAGGCCCCGGAAGAAAGCAGAGCACGACTCCCCACTTGTGTCATGGTCTGTGGGAGGAAGCAGTTTACCGTGTACTGTAGCTGAGAGCCTGGGGAACGGGTTCCACCCGTAAAATCGAGGGAGCACCAAGGCCGGCGCGGAAGGCAGCTCTCAGCTCACCTCTTGTTTACGCGCCTACTCCCGTTGCCCCGTGTGTGCGTGCAGGCTTGAAGGCAACCCCCTAACTCGAAGGAACAACTCTGCTGAGAACCCGTGCTTCAGCCGAAAGAGCCGTTCCTGAGGGTGCAAGCATTTTGCTGTGGCAATGCGTGAGAGCACTGCAAGGGAGTCCGGAGGCCTTTTCCGAGTGAGACTCAGGCCCTGGCCGAAGGCAGCACACGGCTCCCCACTTGTTTCAGGAAGCTAGCTCTGCGGCCTCACTTTCGCATGGAAGCCTAATCGCTAGCGTTCGAACTCGAAGAGACAACACGGTAGAGAAACCGTGCTTTAGCTGCCATCCACCTCTCTGAGGGAGGAAGCAGTTTCCAGGCTACCGTGGGGGAGAGCCTGGGGAACGGGTTCCTCACGTGAAACCGAGGGAGAGGAAGTCCGGGCCGGAAGGCACCTCTCGACTCAGCTCTTGTTACCTGAAGCTCACCCTTACTGCCCCATGCGTGCCTAGGAATGCTAAGGGCTCCACGCTGATTTGGCAGAAAGAAGCCGGTAAAGAAGCCCGGCTTCAGCTCATTCAATGCCTCTCCACAGGGTGGCAGCCTTTTCAACTCTGCTTCAGGGCAAGCGTGGGGAGTGAGTCCCAGCAGAATTCCGAGGGAGAAAGAAGCATGGGCAGAAGGCACCCCTCGACTCAACTCTTGTTTCGGGAACCTAGGTCGGCTCTCCCGCGTGTGCGGGGGGTCCTAAGGGCCGTCCACCCGACGCAAAGGAGCCACACTGGAGAGAACCCGTGCCTCGGCACAGATCGCCCTTCCTGAGCGTGCACTTCATCTCGTGTGTGTTTCTGTGAACGCATGAGAAATGGAACCCAAACGGAACCCGGAGTGAGAAGCAGGCCTGTAAGGAAGGCTGCTGTCGACTCCGCTGTTGTTTTAGGAGATCCGCCCTGCCCTGCCCTGGGTGCCTGGATGCCTGGTTACCGGGCTACTAACACCAGGAATCAATGCTAGAGAGTTCCTGCGCTTTAGTTAACATTGCCGTTCCTGAAGCCAGAGGAATTTCACAGTGCTCGTGCAGGAGAGACGGGGGAAAGGGTCCCGTCCGTGAAATGGAGCGAGAAACAGGCCGCTGCGGAAGGCCGCTCTCAACTCACCTCTTGTGGAGGAGGCCGGTCCCCTTGCCCCGGGTGTGCCTGCAGGCCTACAGCCAAGCCCCTCAGTCGAAGGAACAAGTGTGTAGAGAATTCCTGCTTCAGCGAAAAGAGGCCTTCCCGAGGCTGGAAGCATGTTGCTGTGTGCATGCGTGAGAGAACGGCAAGGGAGTCCCCAACCATTTTCCGTGGGAGACTCAGGCCCCGGAAGAAGGCCGAGCACGACTCCTCACTGGTGTCATGGTCTGTGGGGGGAAGCAGTTTACTCTGCACTGTGGGTGAGAGCCTGGGGACGGGTTCCATACGTAAACTCGATGGAGAAACAGGCCGGTGCAGAAGGCAGCTGTCAGCTCCCTCCTGGGTTACGGGGCTGGTACCGTTGCCCCGTGTGTGCCTGCAGGCCTAAAGCCAAGCACCTAAGTCGAAGGAACAAGTGCGGAGAGAATTCCTGCTTCAGCGGAAATAGGCCTTCCTGAGGCTGGAAGCGTGTTGCTGTGTGCATGCGTGAGCGCACTGCAACGGAGTCCCAAACCATTTTCCGTGGGAGCCTCAGGCCGCTGCAGAAGGCAGCACACGACTCCCCACGTGTTTCAGGAAGCTAGCCCTGCGGCCCCACTTGTGCACGGAAGTCTAATCGCTTGCGTTCTACCTCGAAGAAACAACAGTGTACAGAAGCCGTGCTTTGGCTACCGTCGACCCCTCTGTGGGAGGAAGCAGTTTATGCTGCAGTGTGGGTGAGGTCCTGGGGGGGGGGGGGGGCGGGTTCCATAGGTAAAATCGAGGCAGAACCAGGCCGGCGCAGAAGGCAGCTGTCGACTCACTCCTTGTTTACGAGGCTGGTACCGTTGCCCCGTACGTGTGCCTGCAGGCCTAAAGCCAAGCCCCTGAGTCGAAGGAACAAGTGTGTGGAGAATTCCTGCTTCAGCGAAAAGAGGCCTTCCCGAGGCTGGAAGCATGTTGCTGTGTGCATGCGTGAGAGAACGGCAAGGGAGTCCCCAACCATTTTCCGCGGGAGACTCAGGCCCCGGAAGAAGGCCGAGCACGACTCCCCACTGGTGTCGTGGTCTGTGGGAGGAAGCAGTTCACTCTGCACTGTGGGTGAGAGCCTGCGGACGGGTTCCATTCGTAAACTCGATGGAGAAACAGGCCGGTGCCGAAGGCAGCTGTCAGCTCACTCCTTGTTTACGAGGCTGGTACCGTTGCCCCGTGTGTGCCTGCAGGCCTGAAGCCAAGCACCTAAGTGGAGGGAACAAGTCTGCAGAGAATTCCTGCTTCAGCGAAAAGAGGCCTTCCTGAGGCTGGAAGCATGTTGCTGTGTGCATGCGTGAGAGAACTGCAAGGGAGTCCCAAAACATTTTCCGTGGGAGACTCAGGCCCCGGAAGAAAGCAGAGCACGACTCCCCACTTGTGTCATGGTCTGTGGGAGGAAGCAGTTTACCGTGTACTGTAGCTGAGAGCCTGGGGAACGGGTTCCACCCGTAAAATCGAGGGAGCACCAAGGCCGGCGCGGAAGGCAGCTCTCAGCTCACCTCTTGTTTACGCGCCTACTCCCGTTGCCCCGTGTGTGCGTGCAGGCTTGAAGGCAACCCCCTAACTCGAAGGAACAACTCTGCTGAGAACCCGTGCTTCAGCCGAAAGAGCCGTTCCTGAGGGTGCAAGCATTTTGCTGTGGCAATGCGTGAGAGCACTGCAAGGGAGTCCGGAGGCCTTTTCCGAGTGAGACTCAGGCCCTGGCCGAAGGCAGCACACGGCTCCCCACTTGTTTCAGGAAGCTAGCTCTGCGGCCTCACTTTCGCATGGAAGCCTAATCGCTAGCGTTCGAACTCGAAGAGACAACACGGTAGAGAAACCGTGCTTTAGCTGCCATCCACCTCTCTGAGGGAGGAAGCAGTTTCCAGGCTACCGTGGGGGAGAGCCTGGGGAACGGGTTCCTCACGTGAAACCGAGGGAGAGGAAGTCCGGGCCGGAAGGCACCTCTCGACTCAGCTCTTGTTACCTGAAGCTCACCCTTACTGCCCCATGCGTGCCTAGGAATGCTAAGGGCTCCACGCTGATTTGGCAGAAAGAAGCCGGTAAAGAAGCCCGGCTTCAGCTCATTCAATGCCTCTCCACAGGGTGGCAGCCTTTTCAACTCTGCTTCAGGGCAAGCGTGGGGAGTGAGTCCCAGCAGAATTCCGAGGGAGAAAGAAGCATGGGCAGAAGGCACCCCTCGACTCAACTCTTGTTTCGGGAACCTAGGTCGGCTCTCCCGCGTGTGCGGGGGGTCCTAAGGGCCGTCCACCCGACGCAAAGGAGCCACACTGGAGAGAACCCGTGCCTCGGCACAGATCGCCCTTCCTGAGCGTGCACTTCATCTCGTGTGTGTTTCTGTGAACGCATGAGAAATGGAACCCAAACGGAACCCGGAGTGAGAAGCAGGCCTGTAAGGAAGGCTGCTGTCGACTCCGCTGTTGTTTTAGGAGATCCGCCCTGCCCTGCCCTGGGTGCCTGGATGCCTGGTTACCGGGCTACTAACAACAGGAATCAATGCTAGAGAGTTCCTGCGCTTTAGTTAACATTGCCGTTCCTGAAGCCAGAGGAATTTCACAGTGCTCGTGCAGGAGAGACGGGGGAAAGGGTCCCGTCCGTGAAATGGAGCGAGAAACAGGCCGCTGCGGAAGGCCGCTCTCAACTCACCTCTTGTGGAGGAGGCCGGTCCCCTTGCCCCGGGTGTGCCTGCAGGCCTACAGCCAAGCCCCTCAGTCGAAGGAACAAGTGTGTAGAGAATTCCTGCTTCAGCGAAAAGAGGCCTTCCCGAGGCTGGAAGCATGTTGCTGTGTGCATGCGTGAGAGAACGGCAAGGGAGTCCCCAACCATTTTCCGTGGGAGACTCAGGCCCCGGAAGAAGGCCGAGCACGACTCCTCACTGGTGTCATGGTCTGTGGGGGGAAGCAGTTTACTCTGCACTGTGGGTGAGAGCCTGGGGACGGGTTCCATACGTAAACTCGATGGAGAAACAGGCCGGTGCAGAAGGCAGCTGTCAGCTCCCTCCTGGGTTACGGGGCTGGTACCGTTGCCCCGTGTGTGCCTGCAGGCCTAAAGCCAAGCACCTAAGTCGAAGGAACAAGTGCGGAGAGAATTCCTGCTTCAGCGGAAATAGGCCTTCCTGAGGCTGGAAGCGTGTTGCTGTGTGCATGCGTGAGCGCACTGCAACGGAGTCCCAAACCATTTTCCGTGGGAGCCTCAGGCCGCTGCAGAAGGCAGCACACGACTCCCCACGTGTTTCAGGAAGCTAGCCCTGCGGCCCCACTTGTGCACGGAAGTCTAATCGCTTGCGTTCTACCTCGAAGAAACAACAGTGTACAGAAGCCGTGCTTTGGCTACCGTCGACCCCTCTGTGGGAGGAAGCAGTTTATGCTGCAGTGTGGGTGAGGTCCTGGGGGGGGGGGGGGGGCGGGTTCCATAGGTAAAATCGAGGCAGAACCAGGCCGGTGCAGAAGGCAGCTGTCGACTCACTCCTTGTTTACGAGGCTGGTACCGTTGCCCCGTACGTGTGCCTGCAGGCCTAAAGCCAAGCCCCTGAGTCGAAGGAACAAGTGTGTGGAGAATTCCTGCTTCAGCGAAAAGAGGCCTTCCCGAGGCTGGAAGCATGTTGCTGTGTGCATGCGTGAGAGAACGGCAAGGGAGTCCCCAACCATTTTCCGCGGGAGACTCAGGCCCCGGAAGAAGGCCGAGCACGACTCCCCACTGGTGTCGTGGTCTGTGGGAGGAAGCAGTTCACTCTGCACTGTGGGTGAGAGCCTGCGGACGGGTTCCATTCGTAAACTCGATGGAGAAACAGGCCGGTGCCGAAGGCAGCTGTCAGCTCACTCCTTGTTTACGAGGCTGGTACCGTTGCCCCGTGTGTGCCTGCAGGCCTGAAGCCAAGCACCTAAGTGGAGGGAACAAGTCTGCAGAGAATTCCTGCTTCAGCGAAAAGAGGCCTTCCTGAGGCTGGAAGCATGTTGCTGTGTGCATGCGTGAGAGAACTGCAAGGGAGTCCCAAAACATTTTCCGTGGGAGACTCAGGCCCCGGAAGAAAGCAGAGCACGACTCCCCACTTGTGTCATGGTCTGTGGGAGGAAGCAGTTTACCGTGTACTGTAGCTGAGAGCCTGGGGAACGGGTTCCACCCGTAAAATCGAGGGAGCACCAAGGCCGGCGCGGAAGGCAGCTCTCAGCTCACCTCTTGTTTACGCGCCTACTCCCGTTGCCCCGTGTGTGCGTGCAGGCTTGAAGGCAACCCCCTAACTCGAAGGAACAACTCTGCTGAGAACCCGTGCTTCAGCCGAAAGAGCCGTTCCTGAGGGTGCAAGCATTTTGCTGTGGCAATGCGTGAGAGCACTGCAAGGGAGTCCGGAGGCCTTTTCCGAGTGAGACTCAGGCCCTGGCCGAAGGCAGCACACGGCTCCCCACTTGTTTCAGGAAGCTAGCTCTGCGGCCTCACTTTCGCATGGAAGCCTAATCGCTAGCGTTCGAACTCGAAGAGACAACACGGTAGAGAAACCGTGCTTTAGCTGCCATCCACCTCTCTGAGGGAGGAAGCAGTTTCCAGGCTACCGTGGGGGAGAGCCTGGGGAACGGGTTCCTCACGTGAAACCGAGGGAGAGGAAGTCCGGGCCGGAAGGCACCTCTCGACTCAGCTCTTGTTACCTGAAGCTCACCCTTACTGCCCCATGCGTGCCTAGGAATGCTAAGGGCTCCACGCTGATTTGGCAGAAAGAAGCCGGTAAAGAAGCCCGGCTTCAGCTCATTCAATGCCTCTCCACAGGGTGGCAGCCTTTTCAACTCTGCTTCAGGGCAAGCGTGGGGAGTGAGTCCCAGCAGAATTCCGAGGGAGAAAGAAGCATGGGCAGAAGGCACCCCTCGACTCAACTCTTGTTTCGGGAACCTAGGTCGGCTCTCCCGCGTGTGCGGGGGGTCCTAAGGGCCGTCCACCCGACGCAAAGGAGCCACACTGGAGAGAACCCGTGCCTCGGCACAGATCGCCCTTCCTGAGCGTGCACTTCATCTCGTGTGTGTTTCTGTGAACGCATGAGAAATGGAACCCAAACGGAACCCGGAGTGAGAAGCAGGCCTGTAAGGAAGGCTGCTGTCGACTCCGCTGTTGTTTTAGGAGATCCGCCCTGCCCTGCCCTGGGTGCCTGGATGCCTGGTTACCGGGCTACTAACACCAGGAATCAATGCTAGAGAGTTCCTGCGCTTTAGTTAACATTGCCGTTCCTGAAGCCAGAGGAATTTCACAGTGCTCGTGCAGGAGAGACGGGGGAAAGGGTCCCGTCCGTGAAATGGAGCGAGAAACAGGCCGCTGCGGAAGGCCGCTCTCAACTCACCTCTTGTGGAGGAGGCCGGTCCCCTTGCCCCGGGTGTGCCTGCAGGCCTACAGCCAAGCCCCTCAGTCGAAGGAACAAGTGTGTAGAGAATTCCTGCTTCAGCGAAAAGAGGCCTTCCCGAGGCTGGAAGCATGTTGCTGTGTGCATGCGTGAGAGAACGGCAAGGGAGTCCCCAACCATTTTCCGTGGGAGACTCAGGCCCCGGAAGAAGGCCGAGCACGACTCCTCACTGGTGTCATGGTCTGTGGGGGGAAGCAGTTTACTCTGCACTGTGGGTGAGAGCCTGGGGACGGGTTCCATACGTAAACTCGATGGAGAAACAGGCCGGTGCAGAAGGCAGCTGTCAGCTCCCTCCTGGGTTACGGGGCTGGTACCGTTGCCCCGTGTGTGCCTGCAGGCCTAAAGCCAAGCACCTAAGTCGAAGGAACAAGTGCGGAGAGAATTCCTGCTTCAGCGGAAATAGGCCTTCCTGAGGCTGGAAGCGTGTTGCTGTGTGCATGCGTGAGCGCACTGCAACGGAGTCCCAAACCATTTTCCGTGGGAGCCTCAGGCCGCTGCAGAAGGCAGCACACGACTCCCCACGTGTTTCAGGAAGCTAGCCCTGCGGCCCCACTTGTGCACGGAAGTCTAATCGCTTGCGTTCTACCTCGAAGAAACAACAGTGTACAGAAGCCGTGCTTTGGCTACCGTCGACCCCTCTGTGGGAGGAAGCAGTTTATGCTGCAGTGTGGGTGAGGTCCTGGGGGGGGGGGGGGCGGGTTCCATAGGTAAAATCGAGGCAGAACCAGGCCGGCGCAGAAGGCAGCTGTCGACTCACTCCTTGTTTACGAGGCTGGTACCGTTGCCCCGTACGTGTGCCTGCAGGCCTAAAGCCAAGCCCCTGAGTCGAAGGAACAAGTGTGTGGAGAATTCCTGCTTCAGCGAAAAGAGGCCTTCCCGAGGCTGGAAGCATGTTGCTGTGTGCATGCGTGAGAGAACGGCAAGGGAGTCCCCAACCATTTTCCGCGGGAGACTCAGGCCCCGGAAGAAGGCCGAGCACGACTCCCCACTGGTGTCGTGGTCTGTGGGAGGAAGCAGTTCACTCTGCACTGTGGGTGAGAGCCTGCGGACGGGTTCCATTCGTAAACTCGATGGAGAAACAGGCCGGTGCCGAAGGCAGCTGTCAGCTCACTCCTTGTTTACGAGGCTGGTACCGTTGCCCCGTGTGTGCCTGCAGGCCTGAAGCCAAGCACCTAAGTGGAGGGAACAAGTCTGCAGAGAATTCCTGCTTCAGCGAAAAGAGGCCTTCCTGAGGCTGGAAGCATGTTGCTGTGTGCATGCGTGAGAGAACTGCAAGGGAGTCCCAAAACATTTTCCGTGGGAGACTCAGGCCCCGGAAGAAAGCAGAGCACGACTCCCCACTTGTGTCATGGTCTGTGGGAGGAAGCAGTTTACCGTGTACTGTAGCTGAGAGCCTGGGGAACGGGTTCCACCCGTAAAATCGAGGGAGCACCAAGGCCGGCGCGGAAGGCAGCTCTCAGCTCACCTCTTGTTTACGCGCCTACTCCCGTTGCCCCGTGTGTGCGTGCAGGCTTGAAGGCAACCCCCTAACTCGAAGGAACAACTCTGCTGAGAACCCGTGCTTCAGCCGAAAGAGCCGTTCCTGAGGGTGCAAGCATTTTGCTGTGGCAATGCGTGAGAGCACTGCAAGGGAGTCCGGAGGCCTTTTCCGAGTGAGACTCAGGCCCTGGCCGAAGGCAGCACACGGCTCCCCACTTGTTTCAGGAAGCTAGCTCTGCGGCCTCACTTTCGCATGGAAGCCTAATCGCTAGCGTTCGAACTCGAAGAGACAACACGGTAGAGAAACCGTGCTTTAGCTGCCATCCACCTCTCTGAGGGAGGAAGCAGTTTCCAGGCTACCGTGGGGGAGAGCCTGGGGAACGGGTTCCTCACGTGAAACCGAGGGAGAGGAAGTCCGGGCCGGAAGGCACCTCTCGACTCAGCTCTTGTTACCTGAAGCTCACCCTTACTGCCCCATGCGTGCCTAGGAATGCTAAGGGCTCCACGCTGATTTGGCAGAAAGAAGCCGGTAAAGAAGCCCGGCTTCAGCTCATTCAATGCCTCTCCACAGGGTGGCAGCCTTTTCAACTCTGCTTCAGGGCAAGCGTGGGGAGTGAGTCCCAGCAGAATTCCGAGGGAGAAAGAAGCATGGGCAGAAGGCACCCCTCGACTCAACTCTTGTTTCGGGAACCTAGGTCGGCTCTCCCGCGTGTGCGGGGGGTCCTAAGGGCCGTCCACCCGACGCAAAGGAGCCACACTGGAGAGAACCCGTGCCTCGGCACAGATCGCCCTTCCTGAGCGTGCACTTCATCTCGTGTGTGTTTCTGTGAACGCATGAGAAATGGAACCCAAACGGAACCCGGAGTGAGAAGCAGGCCTGTAAGGAAGGCTGCTGTCGACTCCGCTGTTGTTTTAGGAGATCCGCCCTGCCCTGCCCTGGGTGCCTGGATGCCTGGTTACCGGGCTACTAACACCAGGAATCAATGCTAGAGAGTTCCTGCGCTTTAGTTAACATTGCCGTTCCTGAAGCCAGAGGAATTTCACAGTGCTCGTGCAGGAGAGACGGGGGAAAGGGTCCCGTCCGTGAAATGGAGCGAGAAACAGGCCGCTGCGGAAGGCCGCTCTCAACTCACCTCTTGTGGAGGAGGCCGGTCCCCTTGCCCCGGGTGTGCCTGCAGGCCTACAGCCAAGCCCCTCAGTCGAAGGAACAAGTGTGTAGAGAATTCCTGCTTCAGCGAAAAGAGGCCTTCCCGAGGCTGGAAGCATGTTGCTGTGTGCATGCGTGAGAGAACGGCAAGGGAGTCCCCAACCATTTTCCGTGGGAGACTCAGGCCCCGGAAGAAGGCCGAGCACGACTCCTCACTGGTGTCATGGTCTGTGGGGGGAAGCAGTTTACTCTGCACTGTGGGTGAGAGCCTGGGGACGGGTTCCATACGTAAACTCGATGGAGAAACAGGCCGGTGCAGAAGGCAGCTGTCAGCTCCCTCCTGGGTTACGGGGCTGGTACCGTTGCCCCGTGTGTGCCTGCAGGCCTAAAGCCAAGCACCTAAGTCGAAGGAACAAGTGCGGAGAGAATTCCTGCTTCAGCGGAAATAGGCCTTCCTGAGGCTGGAAGCGTGTTGCTGTGTGCATGCGTGAGCGCACTGCAACGGAGTCCCAAACCATTTTCCGTGGGAGCCTCAGGCCGCTGCAGAAGGCAGCACACGACTCCCCACGTGTTTCAGGAAGCTAGCCCTGCGGCCCCACTTGTGCACGGAAGTCTAATCGCTTGCGTTCTACCTCGAAGAAACAACAGTGTACAGAAGCCGTGCTTTGGCTACCGTCGACCCCTCTGTGGGAGGAAGCAGTTTATGCTGCAGTGTGGGTGAGGTCCTGGGGGGGGGGGGGGGGCGGGTTCCATAGGTAAAATCGAGGCAGAACCAGGCCGGCGCAGAAGGCAGCTGTCGACTCACTCCTTGTTTACGAGGCTGGTACCGTTGCCCCGTACGTGTGCCTGCAGGCCTAAAGCCAAGCCCCTGAGTCGAAGGAACAAGTGTGTGGAGAATTCCTGCTTCAGCGAAAAGAGGCCTTCCCGAGGCTGGAAGCATGTTGCTGTGTGCATGCGTGAGAGAACGGCAAGGGAGTCCCCAACCATTTTCCGCGGGAGACTCAGGCCCCGGAAGAAGGCCGAGCACGACTCCCCACTGGTGTCGTGGTCTGTGGGAGGAAGCAGTTCACTCTGCACTGTGGGTGAGAGCCTGCGGACGGGTTCCATTCGTAAACTCGATGGAGAAACAGGCCGGTGCCGAAGGCAGCTGTCAGCTCACTCCTTGTTTACGAGGCTGGTACCGTTGCCCCGTGTGTGCCTGCAGGCCTGAAGCCAAGCACCTAAGTGGAGGGAACAAGTCTGCAGAGAATTCCTGCTTCAGCGAAAAGAGGCCTTCCTGAGGCTGGAAGCATGTTGCTGTGTGCATGCGTGAGAGAACTGCAAGGGAGTCCCAAAACATTTTCCGTGGGAGACTCAGGCCCCGGAAGAAAGCAGAGCACGACTCCCCACTTGTGTCATGGTCTGTGGGAGGAAGCAGTTTACCGTGTACTGTAGCTGAGAGCCTGGGGAACGGGTTCCACCCGTAAAATCGAGGGAGCACCAAGGCCGGCGCGGAAGGCAGCTCTCAGCTCACCTCTTGTTTACGCGCCTACTCCCGTTGCCCCGTGTGTGCGTGCAGGCTTGAAGGCAACCCCCTAACTCGAAGGAACAACTCTGCTGAGAACCCGTGCTTCAGCCGAAAGAGCCGTTCCTGAGGGTGCAAGCATTTTGCTGTGGCAATGCGTGAGAGCACTGCAAGGGAGTCCGGAGGCCTTTTCCGAGTGAGACTCAGGCCCTGGCCGAAGGCAGCACACGGCTCCCCACTTGTTTCAGGAAGCTAGCTCTGCGGCCTCACTTTCGCATGGAAGCCTAATCGCTAGCGTTCGAACTCGAAGAGACAACACGGTAGAGAAACCGTGCTTTAGCTGCCATCCACCTCTCTGAGGGAGGAAGCAGTTTCCAGGCTACCGTGGGGGAGAGCCTGGGGAACGGGTTCCTCACGTGAAACCGAGGGAGAGGAAGTCCGGGCCGGAAGGCACCTCTCGACTCAGCTCTTGTTACCTGAAGCTCACCCTTACTGCCCCATGCGTGCCTAGGAATGCTAAGGGCTCCACGCTGATTTGGCAGAAAGAAGCCGGTAAAGAAGCCCGGCTTCAGCTCATTCAATGCCTCTCCACAGGGTGGCAGCCTTTTCAACTCTGCTTCAGGGCAAGCGTGGGGAGTGAGTCCCAGCAGAATTCCGAGGGAGAAAGAAGCATGGGCAGAAGGCACCCCTCGACTCAACTCTTGTTTCGGGAACCTAGGTCGGCTCTCCCGCGTGTGCGGGGGGTCCTAAGGGCCGTCCACCCGACGCAAAGGAGCCACACTGGAGAGAACCCGTGCCTCGGCACAGATCGCCCTTCCTGAGCGTGCACTTCATCTCGTGTGTGTTTCTGTGAACGCATGAGAAATGGAACCCAAACGGAACCCGGAGTGAGAAGCAGGCCTGTAAGGAAGGCTGCTGTCGACTCCGCTGTTGTTTTAGGAGATCCGCCCTGCCCTGCCCTGGGTGCCTGGATGCCTGGTTACCGGGCTACTAACACCAGGAATCAATGCTAGAGAGTTCCTGCGCTTTAGTTAACATTGCCGTTCCTGAAGCCAGAGGAATTTCACAGTGCTCGTGCAGGAGAGACGGGGGAAAGGGTCCCGTCCGTGAAATGGAGCGAGAAACAGGCCGCTGCGGAAGGCCGCTCTCAACTCACCTCTTGTGGAGGAGGCCGGTCCCCTTGCCCCGGGTGTGCCTGCAGGCCTACAGCCAAGCCCCTCAGTCGAAGGAACAAGTGTGTAGAGAATTCCTGCTTCAGCGAAAAGAGGCCTTCCCGAGGCTGGAAGCATGTTGCTGTGTGCATGCGTGAGAGAACGGCAAGGGAGTCCCCAACCATTTTCCGTGGGAGACTCAGGCCCCGGAAGAAGGCCGAGCACGACTCCTCACTGGTGTCATGGTCTGTGGGGGGAAGCAGTTTACTCTGCACTGTGGGTGAGAGCCTGGGGACGGGTTCCATACGTAAACTCGATGGAGAAACAGGCCGGTGCAGAAGGCAGCTGTCAGCTCCCTCCTGGGTTACGGGGCTGGTACCGTTGCCCCGTGTGTGCCTGCAGGCCTAAAGCCAAGCACCTAAGTCGAAGGAACAAGTGCGGAGAGAATTCCTGCTTCAGCGGAAATAGGCCTTCCTGAGGCTGGAAGCGTGTTGCTGTGTGCATGCGTGAGCGCACTGCAACGGAGTCCCAAACCATTTTCCGTGGGAGCCTCAGGCCGCTGCAGAAGGCAGCACACGACTCCCCACGTGTTTCAGGAAGCTAGCCCTGCGGCCCCACTTGTGCACGGAAGTCTAATCGCTTGCGTTCTACCTCGAAGAAACAACAGTGTACAGAAGCCGTGCTTTGGCTACCGTCGACCCCTCTGTGGGAGGAAGCAGTTTATGCTGCAGTGTGGGTGAGGTCCTGGGGGGGGGGGGGGGGGGCGGGTTCCATAGGTAAAATCGAGGCAGAACCAGGCCGGCGCAGAAGGCAGCTGTCGACTCACTCCTTGTTTACGAGGCTGGTACCGTTGCCCCGTACGTGTGCCTGCAGGCCTAAAGCCAAGCCCCTGAGTCGAAGGAACAAGTGTGTGGAGAATTCCTGCTTCAGCGAAAAGAGGCCTTCCCGAGGCTGGAAGCATGTTGCTGTGTGCATGCGTGAGAGAACGGCAAGGGAGTCCCCAACCATTTTCCGCGGGAGACTCAGGCCCCGGAAGAAGGCCGAGCACGACTCCCCACTGGTGTCGTGGTCTGTGGGAGGAAGCAGTTCACTCTGCACTGTGGGTGAGAGCCTGCGGACGGGTTCCATTCGTAAACTCGATGGAGAAACAGGCCGGTGCCGAAGGCAGCTGTCAGCTCACTCCTTGTTTACGAGGCTGGTACCGTTGCCCCGTGTGTGCCTGCAGGCCTGAAGCCAAGCACCTAAGTGGAGGGAACAAGTCTGCAGAGAATTCCTGCTTCAGCGAAAAGAGGCCTTCCTGAGGCTGGAAGCATGTTGCTGTGTGCATGCGTGAGAGAACTGCAAGGGAGTCCCAAAACATTTTCCGTGGGAGACTCAGGCCCCGGAAGAAAGCAGAGCACGACTCCCCACTTGTGTCATGGTCTGTGGGAGGAAGCAGTTTACCGTGTACTGTAGCTGAGAGCCTGGGGAACGGGTTCCACCCGTAAAATCGAGGGAGCACCAAGGCCGGCGCGGAAGGCAGCTCTCAGCTCACCTCTTGTTTACGCGCCCTACTCCCGTTGCCCCGTGTGTGCGTGCAGGCTTGAAGGCAACCCCCTAACTCGAAGGAACAACTCTGCTGAGAACCCGTGCTTCAGCCGAAAGAGCCGTTCCTGAGGGTGCAAGCATTTTGCTGTGGCAATGCGTGAGAGCACTGCAAGGGAGTCCGGAGGCCTTTTCCGAGTGAGACTCAGGCCCTGGCCGAAGGCAGCACACGGCTCCCCACTTGTTTCAGGAAGCTAGCTCTGCGGCCTCACTTTCGCATGGAAGCCTAATCGCTAGCGTTCGAACTCGAAGAGACAACACGGTAGAGAAACCGTGCTTTAGCTGCCATCCACCTCTCTGAGGGAGGAAGCAGTTTCCAGGCTACCGTGGGGGAGAGCCTGGGGAACGGGTTCCTCACGTGAAACCGAGGGAGAGGAAGTCCGGGCCGGAAGGCACCTCTCGACTCAGCTCTTGTTACCTGAAGCTCACCCTTACTGCCCCATGCGTGCCTAGGAATGCTAAGGGCTCCACGCTGATTTGGCAGAAAGAAGCCGGTAAAGAAGCCCGGCTTCAGCTCATTCAATGCCTCTCCACAGGGTGGCAGCCTTTTCAACTCTGCTTCAGGGGCAAGCGTGGGGAGTGAGTCCCCAGCAGAATTCCGAGGGAGAAAGAAGCATGGGCAGAAGGCACCCCTCGACTCAACTCTTGTTTCGGGAACCTAGGTCGGCTCTCCCGCGTGTGCGGGGGGGTCCTAAGGGCCGTCCACCCGACGCAAAGGAGCCACACTGGAGAGAACCCGTGCCTCGGCACAGATCGCCCTTCCTGAGCGTGCACTTCATCTCGTGTGTGTTTCTGTGAACGCATGAGAAATGGAACCCAAACGGAACCCGGAGTGAGAAGCAGGCCTGTAAGGAAGGCTGCTGTCGACTCCGCTGTTGTTTTAGGAGATCCGCCCTGCCCTGCCCTGGGTGCCTGGATGCCTGGTTACCGGGCTACTAACACCAGGAATCAATGCTAGAGAGTTCCTGCGCTTTAGTTAACATTGCCGTTCCTGAAGCCAGAGGAATTTCACAGTGCTCGTGCAGGAGAGACGGGGGAAAGGGTCCCGTCCGTGAAATGGAGCGAGAAACAGGCCGCTGCGGAAGGCCGCTCTCAACTCACCTCTTGTGGAGGAGGCCGGTCCCCTTGCCCCGGGTGTGCCTGCAGGCCTACAGCCAAGCCCCCTCAGTCGAAGGAACAAGTGTGTAGAGAATTCCTGCTTCAGCGAAAAGAGGCCTTCCCGAGGCTGGAAGCATGTTGCTGTGTGCATGCGTGAGAGAACGGCAAGGGAGTCCCCCAACCATTTTCCGTGGGAGACTCAGGCCCCGGAAGAAGGCCGAGCACGACTCCTCACTGGTGTCATGGTCTGTGGGGGGAAGCAGTTTACTCTGCACTGTGGGTGAGAGCCTGGGGACGGGTTCCATACGTAAACTCGATGGAGAAACAGGCCGGTGCAGAAGGCAGCTGTCAGCTCCCTCCTGGGTTACGGGGCTGGTACCGTTGCCCCGTGTGTGCCTGCAGGCCTAAAGCCAAGCACCTAAGTCGAAGGAACAAGTGCGGAGAGAATTCCTGCTTCAGCGGAAATAGGCCTTCCTGAGGCTGGAAGCGTGTTGCTGTGTGCATGCGTGAGCGCACTGCAACGGAGTCCCAAACCATTTTCCGTGGGGAGCCTCAGGCCGCTGCAGAAGGCAGCACACGACTCCCCACGTGTTTCAGGAAGCTAGCCCTGCGGCCCCACTTGTGCACGGAAGTCTAATCGCTTGCGTTCTACCTCGAAGAAACAACAGTGTACAGAAGCCGTGCTTTGGCTACCGTCGACCCCTCTGTGGGAGGAAGCAGTTTATGCTGCAGTGTGGGTGAGGGCCTGGGGGGGGGGGGGGGGGGGCGGGTTCCATAGGTAAAATCGAGGCAGAACCAGGCCGGCGCAGAAGGCAGCTGTCGACTCACTCCTTGTTTACGAGGCTGGTACCGTTGCCCCGTACGTGTGCCTGCAGGCCTAAAGCCAAGCCCCTGAGTCGAAGGAACAAGTGTGTGGAGAATTCCTGCTTCAGCGAAAAGAGGCCTTCCCGAGGCTGGAAGCATGTTGCTGTGTGCATGCGTGAGAGAACGGCAAGGGAGTCCCCAACCATTTTCCGCGGGAGACTCAGGCCCCGGAAGAAGGCCGAGCACGACTCCCCACTGGTGTCGTGGTCTGTGGGAGGAAGCAGTTCACTCTGCACTGTGGGTGAGAGCCTGCGGACGGGTTCCATTCGTAAACTCGATGGAGAAACAGGCCGGTGCCGAAGGCAGCTGTCAGCTCACTCCTTGTTTACGAGGCTGGTTACCGTTGCCCCGTGTGTGCCTGCAGGCCTGAAGCCAAGCACCTAAGTGGAGGGAACAAGTCTGCAGAGAATTCCTGCTTCAGCGAAAAGAGGCCTTCCTGAGGCTGGAAGCATGTTGCTGTGTGCATGCGTGAGAGAACTGCAAGGGGAGTCCCAAAACATTTTTCCGTGGGAGACTCAGGCCCCGGAAGAAAGCAGAGCACGACTCCCCACTTGTGTCATGGTCTGTGGGAGGAAGCAGTTTACCGTGTACTGTAGCTGAGAGCCTGGGGAACGGGTTCCACCCGTAAAATCGAGGGAGCACCAAGGCCGGCGCGGAAGGCAGCTCTCAGCTCACCTCTTGTTTACGCGCCTACTCCCGTTGCCCCGTGTGTGCGTGCAGGCTTGAAGGCAACCCCCTAACTCGAAGGAACAACTCTGCTGAGAACCCGTGCTTCAGCCGAAAGAGCCGTTCCTGAGGGTGCAAGCATTTTGCTGTGGCAATGCGTGAGAGCACTGCAAGGGGAGTCCGGAGGCCTTTTCCGAGTGAGACTCAGGCCCTGGCCGAAGGCAGCACACGGCTCCCCCACTTGTTTCAGGAAGCTAGCTCTGCGGCCTCACTTTCGCATGGAAGCCTAATCGCTAGCGTTCGAACTCGAAGAGGACAACACGGTAGAGAAACCGTGCTTTAGCTGCCATCCACCTCTCTGAGGGAGGAAGCAGTTTCCAGGCTACCGTGGGGGAGAGCCTGGGGAACGGGTTCCTCACGTGAAACCGAGGGAGAGGAAGTCCGGGCCGGAAGGCACCTCTCGACTCAGCTCTTGTTACCTGAAGCTCACCCTTACTGCCCCATGCGTGCCTAGGAATGCTAAGGGCTCCACGCTGATTTGGCAGAAAGAAGCCGGTAAAGAAGCCCGGCTTCAGCTCATTCAATGCCTCTCCACAGGGTGGCAGCCTTTTCAACTCTGCTTCAGGGCAAGCGTGGGGAGTGAGTCCCAGCAGAATTCCGAGGGAGAAAGAAGCATGGGCAGAAGGCACCCCTCGACTCAACTCTTGTTTCGGGAACCTAGGTCGGCTCTCCCGCGTGTGCGGGGGGGTCCTAAGGGCCGTCCACCCGACGCAAAGGAGCCACACTGGAGAGAACCCGTGCCTCGGCACAGATCGCCCTTCCTGAGCGTGCACTTCATCTCGTGTGTGTTTCTGTGAACGCATGAGAAATGGAACCCAAACGGAACCCGGAGTGAGAAGCAGGCCTGTAAGGAAGGCTGCTGTCGACTCCGCTGTTGTTTTAGGAGATCCGCCCTGCCCTGCCCTGGGTGCCTGGATGCCTGGTTACCGGGCTACTAACACCAGGAATCAATGCTAGAGAGTTCCTGCGCTTTAGTTAACATTGCCGTTCCTGAAGCCAGAGGAATTTCACAGTGCTCGTGCAGGAGAGACGGGGGGAAAGGGGTCCCGTCCGTGAAATGGAGCGAGAAACAGGCCGCTGCGGAAGGCCGCTCTCAACTCACCTCTTGTGGAGGAGGCCGGTCCCCCTTGCCCCGGGTGTGCCTGCAGGCCTACAGCCAAGCCCCTCAGTCGAAGGAACAAGTGTGTAGAGAATTCCTGCTTCAGCGAAAAGAGGCCTTCCCGAGGCTGGAAGCATGTTGCTGTGTGCATGCGTGAGAGAACGGCAAGGGAGTCCCCAACCATTTTCCGTGGGAGACTCAGGCCCCGGAAGAAGGCCGAGCACGACTCCTCACTGGTGTCATGGTCTGTGGGGGGAAGCAGTTTACTCTGCACTGTGGGTGAGAGCCTGGGGACGGGTTCCATACGTAAACTCGATGGAGAAACAGGCCGGTGCAGAAGGCAGCTGTCAGCTCCCTCCTGGGTTACGGGGCTGGTACCGTTGCCCCGTGTGTGCCTGCAGGCCTAAAGCCAAGCACCTAAGTCGAAGGAACAAGTGCGGAGAGAATTCCTGCTTCAGCGGAAATAGGCCTTCCTGAGGCTGGAAGCGTGTTGCTGTGTGCATGCGTGAGCGCACTGCAACGGAGTCCCAAACCATTTTCCGTGGGAGCCTCAGGCCGCTGCAGAAGGCAGCACACGACTCCCCACGTGTTTCAGGAAGCTAGCCCTGCGGCCCCACTTGTGCACGGAAGTCTAATCGCTTGCGTTCTACCTCGAAGAAACAACAGTGTACAGAAGCCGTGCTTTGGCTACCGTCGACCCCTCTGTGGGAGGAAGCAGTTTATGCTGCAGTGTGGGTGAGGTCCTGGGGGGGGGGGGGGGGGGCGGGTTCCATAGGTAAAATCGAGGCAGAACCAGGC
>NW_026992070.1:0-31755 GCF_029215605.1 Mirounga angustirostris | reverse complement strand
GTAGCCTCAGAACCAGAGTCCAGGGCACCCGGGAACGGTCTCCCATCCAAGTCCTGACCGGATCCGACCCTGCTTAGCTTCCAAGAGCAGAAGAGATGCGCTGCCATCAGGCCACTAGGGCCATAGGCCTGAGAGGCTGCTGCTGCGACCCACATCAGACTGCTCTGGGCCTCCGGGCCCCAGCGTGCTCCTCTTGTCACCCCTCCACCTGCCCTGTGCTTTGCTCCTGCGTGCCTGCGAGCCTGCCTTGGGGTGAGGCGCCTCCAGCATCTCAGAGTCGCAGAAGTCCTGGCGATCTCCCCAAGTGTCTCTGGACTTCCCAGCAGGACCGCCCCCTCCGCCGCCGCTCCCGCCGCCGCCTCCTCCTCCTCCTCCTCCTCCTCCCCCGCCGCCACCGCCGCCTCCGCCGCCGCTGTCGTTTGGAACCCGAGATGCCTAGGGGGGGCGTTCGGTCTTGGAGGCAGGCATGCGGAGTGTTCTCAGCGCCCCCAACTCCCCAACCGCAGCCCTGGGTCTAGCGTGGCAAGCCACCCCGCCTTGCTCAATGGCGGCCCGAAGTCAAGGGCGCCACCAGAGACCCTGGGCAGCAGTCCACCGCCGTGGCCCGTCCCCCTCTATCCTTCCCGTGACACCCCTCCCCCACGAACCCCCCATCACCAGGACAGGACTGAGAGATACGGGAGCCCGGCTGACATAGACAGACACAAAGACACACAGGGAAAGCCAGAGATACGCACGGAGGGGTAGTCGGAGCGAGAGAGGAAGAGAGAGACACGGGGAGACCGAGGATCCAACACACAGACCCGCACTGAACCCCCGAACAGACACACAGAGATCCTGACCTGGATGCGGATGGGGACACGGAAAGGGACAGCCTCGCCGGTGCACGCAAGGGACCCAGACACACACCACACACACCGGAGGCTGTGTTGGCGAGGCAGCTAGCCTCTGGGGGTGTGGTGGAGCTTGGCCAGGTTTTGGCAAGCTGACCGCGCCCTGGTGCTGCTAGAGGAGCCCCTCGGAGCGCCAGGAAGCACAGCCAAGTTGCCTGGAATCCCCTTCTGCTCCCATGCCTGCCCAGCAACTACACTGGCCTGGGGGCATGCGGGGGACTCTTTCCTTGGTCTCGTCGTTTATTTGGGGGTACCCCTCGACGCCGACGCCGTGGTGCCGGGCGCGCCCCCACTGCCTTGCTGAGGGAGCGGGCCTCGCTGTTAGGTGCGCTGCTGTGGGGAGAAGGACTTAGGCTCAGGGTGCCAGCGGCCCCAAGGTCCAGGGCGGTCGGCCATCTTTGGTGCTGGGCAGAGGGAGCGAGGGCCCAGGGCGGGGCCCAGGGGCAAAGGGACGGTGGTCGGCGGGAAGGAAGAGAAGGCCCTGCGGGGCTGGAGCGCAGCGCAGGGCTGGTGGGAGAAGGTGTAGGCGTGCCCAGTCACCAGGGGGAGCCTGTTGTCCGGTGGCTTGGGCATCCAGGGCGACCCAAGGGAAAGGCGAGGGGCGGCGGCATGAGGGCCCCAAGGGCAGGAACGAGGGAGGGCACGCATGGGAGGCAGGGTGAACTCCCGCACGCGCTCCCCCCTCCCCATCGCCCCCCAGTCCTCGCCACCTTCGCCCACTCCCTCCCTCCGTAGCGGCTGCCCTCTCTGAGGCCTCAGCCTCCACACCCCGTTCCCATCGCCCCCCAGCGAGCCCCACTGGTTCCTGTGAGGGTGGGCCTTGTGACTTGGAGTTGGAGGAGCTGGATTCGAGCCGCCTGTCGCTGCAGCGGGCGGCTCCAGCGGGCCTATGAACCGCCGTGGGGTGCCCGGGGGTAAGGGGGCAACGGGGCAAGGGATGTTTGGAGGAAGGCTTGCTGGGCAAAGGGGGGCGGTGGAGGCACAGGGAGAAGAAGGGAGGCCGAAGGAGAAAGAAAAAAGCCAAGAAAGTAGCCTCAGAACAAGAGTGCAGGGCACCCGGGAACGGTCTCCCATCCAAGTCCTGAGCGGATCCGACCCTGCTTAGCTTCCAAGAGCAGAAGAGATGCGCTGCCATCAGGCCGCTAGGGCCAAAGGCCTGAGAGGCTGATGCTGCGACTCCCAGCAGACTGCTCTTGGCCTCCGAGCCCCAGCGTGCTCCTCTCGTCAACCCCTCCGCCTGCCCTGGCCTTGGCTCCTGCGTGCCTGCGCGCCTGCCTTGGGGTGAGGCGCCTCCAGCATCTCAGAGTCGCAGAAGTCCCGGCGATCTCCCCAACTGTCTCTGGACTTCCCAGCCGGACCGCCCCCTCCGCCGCCGCTCCCGCCGCCGTCGCCTCCTCCTACGCCGCCGCCGCCGCCGCCGCCGCCACTGTGGTTTGGAACCCGAGATGCCTAGGGGGGGCGTTCGGTCTTGGAGGCAGGCATGCGGAGTGTTCACAGCGCCCCGAACTCCCCAACCAGAGACCCTGGGCAGCAGTCCACCCCCGTGGCCCCACCCCCGCCAACCTTCCCCTGACAACCCCCCACGCACCCCCCATCACCAGGACAGGACTGAGAGATACGGGAGCCCGGCTGACAGAGACAGACACACAGACACACAGGGAAAGACAGAGAGGCACACGGAGGGGTAGTCGGAGCGAGAGAGGAAGAGAGAGACACGGGGAGAACGAGGATCCAACACACAGACCCGCACTGAACCCCCGAACAGACAGACAGAGACCCTGACCTGGATGCGGATGGGGACACGGAAAGGGACGGACTCGCCGGTGCACGCAAGGGACCCAGACACACACCACACACACCGGAGGCTGTGTTGGCGAGGCAGCTAGCCTCTGGGGGTGTGGTGGAGCTTGGCCAGGTTTTGGCAAGCTGACCGCGCCCTGGTTCTGCTAGAGGAGCCCCTCGGAGCGCCAGGAAGCACAGCCAAGTTGCCTGGAATCCCCTTCTGCTCCCATGCCTGCCCAGCAACCACACTGGCCTGGGGGCATGCGGGGGACTCTTTCCTTGGTCTCGTCGTTTATTTGGGGGTACCCCTCGACGCCGACGCCGTGGTGCCGGGCGCGCCCCCACTGCCTTGCTGAGGGAGCGGGCCTTGCTGTTAGCTGCGCTGCTGTGGGGAGAAGGACTTCGGCCCAGGGTGCCAGCGGCCCCGAGGGCCAGGGCGGTCGGCCATTTTGGTGCTGGGCAGAGGGAGGGAGGGCCCAGGGCGGGGCCCAGGGGCAAAGGGACGGTGGTCGGCGGGAAGGAAGAGAAGGCCCTGCGGGGCTGGAGCGCAGCCCAGGGCTGGTGGGAGAAGGTGTAGGCGTGCCCAGTCACCAGGGGGAGCCGGTTGTTCGGCGGCTTGGGCATCCAGGGCGGCCCAAGGGAATGGCGAGGGGCGGCGGCATGAGGGCCCCAAGGCCAGGAACCAGGGAGTGCACGCATGGGAGGCAGGGTGAACTCCCGCCCGCGCTCCCCCCGCCCCATCGCCCCCCCAGTCCTCGCCACCTTCGCCCACTCCCTCCCTCCGAAGCGGCAGCCCTCTCTGCCGCCTCAGCCTCCCCACCCCCTTCCCATCGCCCCCCCGCGAGCCCCACTGGTTCCTGTGAGGGTGGGCCTTGTGACTTGGAGTTGGAGGAGCTGGGTTGGAGCCGCCTGTCGCTGCAGCGGGCGGCTCCAGCGGGCCTGTGAACCGCCGTGGGGTGCCCGGGGGTAAGGGGGCAACGGGGCAAGGGATGTTTGGAGGAAGGCTTGCTGGGCAAAGGGGGGCGGTGGAGGCACAGGGAGAAGAAGGGAGGCCGAAGGAGAAAGAAAAAAGCCAAGAAAGTAGCCTCAGAACAAGAGTGCAGGGCACCCGGGAACGGTCTCCCATCCAAGTCCTGAGCGGATCCGACCCTGCTTAGCTTCCAAGAGCAGAAGAGATGCGCTGCCATCAGGCCGCTAGGGCCAGAGGCCTGAGAGGCTGCTGCTGCGACCCACAGCAGACTGCTCTGGGCCTCCGAGCCCCAGCGTGCTCCTCTCGTCAACCCCTCCGCCTGCCCTGGCCTTGGCTCCTGCGTGCCTGCGAGCCTGCCTTGGGGTGAGGCGCCTCCAGCATCTCAGAGTCCCAGAAGTCCCGGCGATCTCCCCAACTGTCTCTGGACTTCCCAGCCGGACCGCCCCCTCCGCCGCCGCTCCCGCCGCCGCCGCCTCCTCCTACGCCGCCGCCGCCGCCGCCACTGCCACTGTGGTTTGGAACCCGAGATGCCTAGGGGGGGCGTTTGGTCTTGGAGGCAGGCATGCGGAGTGTTCACAGCGCCCCGAACTCCCCAACCAGAGACCCTGGGCAGCAGTCCACCCCCGTGGCCCCTCCCCCGCCAACCTTCCCCTGACACCCCCCCCACGCACCCCCCATCACCAGGACAGGACTGAGCGATACGGGAGCCCGGCTGACAGAGACAGACACACAGACACACAGGGAAAGACAGACAGGCACACGGAGGGGTAGTCGGAGCGAGAGAGGAAGAGAGAGACACGGGGAGAACGAGGATCCAACACTCAGACCCGCACTGAACCCCCGAACAGACACACAGAGACCCTGACCTGGATGCGGATGGGGATACGGAAAGGGACGGACTCGCCGGTGCACGCAAGGGACCCAGACACACACCACACACACCGGAGGCTGTGTTGGCGAGGCAGCTAGGCTCTGGGGGTGTGGTGGAGCTTGGCCAGGTTTTGGCAAGCTCACCGCGCCCTGGTGCTGCTAGAGGAGCCCCTCGGAGCGCCAGGAAGCACAGCCAAGTTGCCTGGAATCCCCTTCTGCTCCCATGCCTGCCCAGCAACCACACTGGCCTGGGGGCATGCGGGGGACTCTTTCCTTGGTCTCGTCGTTTATTTGGGGGTACCCCTCGACGCCGACGCCGTGGTGCCGGGCGCGCCCCCACTGCCTTGCTGAGGGAGGGGGCCTTGCTGTTAGCTGCGCTGCTGTGGGGAGAAAGACTTCGGCCCAGGGTGCCAGCGGCCCCGAGGGCCAGGGCGGTCGGCCATCTTTGGTGCTGGGCAGAGGGAGGGAGGGCCCAGGGCGGGGCCCAGGGGCAAAGGGACGGTGGTCGGCGGGAAGGAAGAGAAGGCCCTGCGGAGCTGGAGTGCAGCCCAGGGCTGGTGGGAGAAGGTGTAGGCGTGCCCAGTCACCAGGGGGAGCCGGTTGTCCGGCGGCTTGGGCATCCAGGGCGGCCCAAGGGAATGGCGAGGGGCGGCGGCATGAGGGCCCCAAGGCCAGGAACCAGGGAGTGCACGCATGGGAGGCAGGGTCAACTCCCGCACGCCCTCCCCCGGCCCCAACGCCCCCCCAGTCCTCGCCACCTTCGCCCACTCCCTCCCTCCGTTGCGGCTGTCCTCTCTGCTGCCTCAACCTCCCCACCCCGTTCCCATCGCCGCCCAGCGAGCCCCACTGGTTCCTGTGAGGGTGGGCCTTGTTGCTTGGAGTTGGAGGAGCTGGGTTGGAGCCGCCAGTCCCTGCAGCGGGCGGCTCCAGCGGGCCTGTGAATCGCCGTGGGGTGCCCGGGAGTAAGGGGGCAGCGGAGCAAGGGATGTTTGGAGGAAGGCTTGCTGGGCAAAGGGGGGCGGTGGAGGCACAGGGAGAAGAAGGGAGGCCGAAGGAGAAAGAAAAAAGCCAAGAAAGTAGCCTCAGAACCAGAGTCCAGGGCACCCGGGAACGGTCTCCCATCCAAGTCCTGACCGGATCCGACCCTGCTTAGCTTCCAAGAGCAGAAGAGATGCGCTGCCATCAGGCCACTAGGGCCATAGGCCTGAGAGGCTGCTGCTGCGACCCACATCAGACTGCTCTGGGCCTCCGGGCCCCAGCGTGCTCCTCTTGTCACCCCTCCACCTGCCCTGTGCTTTGCTCCTGCGTGCCTGCGAGCCTGCCTTGGGGTGAGGCGCCTCCAGCATCTCAGAGTCGCAGAAGTCCTGGCGATCTCCCCAAGTGTCTCTGGACTTCCCAGCAGGACCGCCCCCTCCGCCGCCGCTCCCGCCGCCGCCTCCTCCTCCTCCTCCTCCTCCTCCTCCTCCTCCTCCCCCGCCGCCACCGCCGCCTCCGCCGCCGCTGTCGTTTGGAACCCGAGATGCCTAGGGGGGGCGTTCGGTCTTGGAGGCAGGCATGCGGAGTGTTCTCAGCGCCCCCAACTCCCCAACCGCAGCCCTGGGTCTAGCGTGGCAAGCCACCCCGCCTTGCTCAATGGCGGCCCGAAGTCAAGGGCGCCACCAGAGACCCTGGGCAGCAGTCCACCGCCGTGGCCCGTCCCCCTCTAACCTTCCCGTGACACCCCCCCCCACGAACCCCCCATCACCAGGACAGGACTGAGAGATACGGGAGCCCGGCTGACATAGACAGACACAAAGACACACAGGGAAAGCCAGAGATACGCACGGAGGGGTAGTCGGAGCGAGAGAGGAAGAGAGAGACACGGGGAGACCGAGGATCCAACACACAGACCCGCACTGAACCCCCGAACAGACACACAGAGATCCTGACCTGGATGCGGATGGGGACACGGAAAGGGACAGCCTCGCCGGTGCACGCAAGGGACCCAGACACACACCACACACACCGGAGGCTGTGTTGGCGAGGCAGCTAGCCTCTGGGGGTGTGGTGGAGCTTGGCCAGGTTTTGGCAAGCTGACCGCGCCCTGGTGCTGCTAGAGGAGCCCCTCGGAGCGCCAGGAAGCACAGCCAAGTTGCCTGGAATCCCCTTCTGCTCCCATGCCTGCCCAGCAACTACACTGGCCTGGGGGCATGCGGGGGACTCTTTCCTTGGTCTCGTCGTTTATTTGGGGGTACCCCTCGACGCCGACGCCGTGGTGCCGGGCGCGCCCCCACTGCCTTGCTGAGGGAGCGGGCCTCGCTGTTAGGTGCGCTGCTGTGGGGAGAAGGACTTAGGCTCAGGGTGCCAGCGGCCCCAAGGTCCAGGGCGGTCGGCCATCTTTGGTGCTGGGCAGAGGGAGCGAGGGCCCAGGGCGGGGCCCAGGGGCAAAGGGACGGTGGTCGGCGGGAAGGAAGAGAAGGCCCTGCGGGGCTGGAGCGCAGCGCAGGGCTGGTGGGAGAAGGTGTAGGCGTGCCCAGTCACCAGGGGGAGCCTGTTGTCCGGTGGCTTGGGCATCCAGGGCGACCCAAGGGAAAGGCGAGGGGCGGCGGCATGAGGGCCCCAAGGGCAGGAACGAGGGAGGGCACGCATGGGAGGCAGGGTGAACTCCCGCACGCGCTCCCCCCTCCCCATCGCCCCCCAGTCCTCGCCACCTTCGCCCACTCCCTCCCTCCGTAGCGGCTGCCCTCTCTGAGGCCTCAGCCTCCACACCCCGTTCCCATCGCCCCCCAGCGAGCCCCACTGGTTCCTGTGAGGGTGGGCCTTGTGACTTGGAGTTGGAGGAGCTGGATTCGAGCCGCCTGTCGCTGCAGCGGGCGGCTCCAGCGGGCCTATGAACCGCCGTGGGGTGCCCGGGGGTAAGGGGGCAACGGGGCAAGGGATGTTTGGAGGAAGGCTTGCTGGGCAAAGGGGGGCGGTGGAGGCACAGGGAGAAGAAGGGAGGCCGAAGGAGAAAGAAAAAAGCCAAGAAAGTAGCCTCAGAACAAGAGTGCAGGGCACCCGGGAACGGTCTCCCATCCAAGTCCTGAGCGGATCCGACCCTGCTTAGCTTCCAAGAGCAGAAGAGATGCGCTGCCATCAGGCCGCTAGGGCCAAAGGCCTGAGAGGCTGATGCTGCGACTCCCAGCAGACTGCTCTTGGCCTCCGAGCCCCAGCGTGCTCCTCTCGTCAACCCCTCCGCCTGCCCTGGCCTTGGCTCCTGCGTGCCTGCGCGCCTGCCTTGGGGTGAGGCGCCTCCAGCATCTCAGAGTCGCAGAAGTCCCGGCGATCTCCCCAACTGTCTCTGGACTTCCCAGCCGGACCGCCCCCTCCGCCGCCGCTCCCGCCGCCGTCGCCTCCTCCTACGCCGCCGCCGCCGCCGCCACTGTGGTTTGGAACCCGAGATGCCTAGGGGGGGCGTTCGGTCTTGGAGGCAGGCATGCGGAGTGTTCACAGCGCCCCGAACTCCCCAACCAGAGACCCTGGGCAGCAGTCCACCCCCGTGGCCCCACCCCCGCCAACCTTCCCCTGACAACCCCCCACGCACCCCCCATCACCAGGACAGGACTGAGAGATACGGGAGCCCGGCTGACAGAGACAGACACACAGACACACAGGGAAAGACAGAGAGGCACACGGAGGGGTAGTCGGAGCGAGAGAGGAAGAGAGAGACACGGGGAGAACGAGGATCCAACACACAGACCCGCACTGAACCCCCGAACAGACAGACAGAGACCCTGACCTGGATGCGGATGGGGACACGGAAAGGGACGGACTCGCCGGTGCACGCAAGGGACCCAGACACACACCACACACACCGGAGGCTGTGTTGGCGAGGCAGCTAGCCTCTGGGGGTGTGGTGGAGCTTGGCCAGGTTTTGGCAAGCTGACCTCGCCCTGGTGCTGCTAGAGGAGCCCCTCGGAGCGCCAGGAAGCACAGCCAAGTTGCCTGGAATCCCCTTCTGCTCCCATGCCTGCCCAGCAACCACACTGGCCTGGGGGCATGCGGGGGACTCTTTCCTTGGTCTCGTCGTTTATTTGGGGGTACCCCTCGACGCCGACGCCGTGGTGCCGGGCGCGCCCCCACTGCCTTGCTGAGGGAGCGGGCCTTGCTGTTAGCTGCGCTGCTGTGGGGAGAAGGACTTCGGCCCAGGGTGCCAGCGGCCCCGAGGGCCAGGGCGGTCGGCCATTTTGGTGCAGGGCAGAGGGAGGGAGGGCCCAGGGCGGGGCCCAGGGGCAAAGGGACGGTGGTCGGCGGGAAGGAAGAGAAGGCCCTGCGGGGCGGGAGCGCAGCCCAGGGCTGGTGGGAGAAGGTGTAGGCGTGCCCAGTCACCAGGGGGAGCCGGTTGTTCGGCGGCTTGGGCATCCAGGGCGGCCCAAGGGAATGGCGAGGGGCGGCGGCATGAGGGCCCCAAGGCCAGGAACCAGGGAGTGCACGCATGGGAGGCAGGGTGAACTCCCGCACGCGCTCCCCCCGCCCCATCGCCCCCCCAGTCCTCGCCACCTTCGCCCACTCCCTCCCTCCGAAGCGGCAGCCCTCTCTGCCGCCTCAGCCTCCCCACCCCCTTCCCATCGCCCCCCCGCGAGCCCCACTGGTTCCTGTGAGGGTGGGCCTTGAGACTTGGAGTTGGAGGAGCTGGGTTGGAGCCGCCTGTCGCTGTAGCGGGCGGCTCCAGCGGGCCTGTGAACCGCCGTGGGGTGCCCGGGGGTAAGGGGGCAACGGGGCAAGGGATGTTTGGAGGAAGGCTTGCTGGGCAAAGGGGGGCGGTGGAGGCACAGGGAGAAGAAGGGAGGCCGAAGGAGAAAGAAAAAAGCCAAGAAAGTAGCCTCAGAACAAGAGTGCAGGGCACCCGGGAACGGTCTCCCATCCAAGTCCTGAGCGGATCCGACCCTGCTTAGCTTCCAAGAGCAGAAGAGATGCGCTGCCATCAGGCCGCTAGGGCCAGAGGCCTGAGAGGCTGCTGCTGCGACCCACAGCAGACTGCTCTGGGCCTCCGAGCCCCAGCGTGCTCCTCTCGTCAACCCCTCCGCCTGCCCTGGCCTTGGCTCCTGCGTGCCTGCGAGCCTGCCTTGGGGTGAGGCGCCTCCAGCATCTCAGAGTCCCAGAAGTCCCGGCGATCTCCCCAACTGTCTCTGGACTTCCCAGCCGGACCGCCCCCTCCGCCGCCGCTCCCGCCGCCGCCGCCTCCTCCTACGCCGCCGCCGCCGCCGCCACTGCCACTGTGGTTTGGAACCCGAGATGCCTAGGGGGGGCGTTCGGTCTTGGAGGCAGGCATGCGGAGTGTTCACAGCGCCCCGAACTCCCCAACCAGAGACCCTGGGCAGCAGTCCACCCCCGTGGCCCCTCCCCCGCCAACCTTCCCCTGACACCCCCCCCACGCACCCCCCATCACCAGGACAGGACTGAGCGATACGGGAGCCCGGCTGACAGAGACAGACACACAGACACACAGGGAAAGACAGACAGGCACACGGAGGGGTAGTCGGAGCGAGAGAGGAAGAGAGAGACACGGGGAGAACGAGGATCCAACACTCAGACCCGCACTGAACCCCCGAACAGACACACAGAGACCCTGACCTGGATGCGGATGGGGATACGGAAAGGGACGGACTCGCCGGTGCACGCAAGGGACCCAGACACACACCACACACACCGGAGGCTGTGTTGGCGAGGCAGCTAGGCTCTGGGGGTGTGGTGGAGCTTGGCCAGGTTTTGGCAAGCTCACCGCGCCCTGGTGCTGCTAGAGGAGCCCCTCGGAGCGCCAGGAAGCACAGCCAAGTTGCCTGGAATCCCCTTCTGCTCCCATGCCTGCCCAGCAACCACACTGGCCTGGGGGCATGCGGGGGACTCTTTCCTTGGTCTCGTCGTTTATTTGGGGGTACCCCTCGACGCCGACGCCGTGGTGCCGGGCGCGCCCCCACTGCCTTGCTGAGGGAGGGGGCCTTGCTGTTAGCTGCGCTGCTGTGGGGAGAAAGACTTCGGCCCAGGGTGCCAGCGGCCCCGAGGGCCAGGGCGGTCGGCCATCTTTGGTGCTGGGCAGAGGGAGGGAGGGCCCAGGGCGGGGCCCAGGGGCAAAGGGACGGTGGTCGGCGGGAAGGAAGAGAAGGCCCTGCGGAGCTGGAGTGCAGCCCAGGGCTGGTGGGAGAAGGTGTAGGCGTGCCCAGTCACCAGGGGGAGCCGGTTGTCCGGCGGCTTGGGCATCCAGGGCGGCCCAAGGGAATGGCGAGGGGCGGCGGCATGAGGGCCCCAAGGCCAGGAACCAGGGAGTGCACGCATGGGAGGCAGGGTCAACTCCCGCACGCCCTCCCCCGGCCCCAACGCCCCCCCAGTCCTCGCCACCTTCGCCCACTCCCTCCCTCCGTTGCGGCTGTCCTCTCTGCTGCCTCAACCTCCCCACCCCGTTCCCATCGCCGCCCAGCGAGCCCCACTGGTTCCTGTGAGGGTGGGCCTTGTTGCTTGGAGTTGGAGGAGCTGGGTTGGAGCCGCCAGTCCCTGCAGCGGGCGGCTCCAGCGGGCCTGTGAATCGCCGTGGGGTGCCCGGGAGTAAGGGGGCAGCGGAGCAAGGGATGTTTGGAGGAAGGCTTGCTGGGCAAAGGGGGGCGGTGGAGGCACAGGGAGAAGAAGGGAGGCCGAAGGAGAAAGAAAAAAGCCAAGAAAGTAGCCTCAGAACCAGAGTCCAGGGCACCCGGGAACGGTCTCCCATCCAAGTCCTGACCGGATCCGACCCTGCTTAGCTTCCAAGAGCAGAAGAGATGCGCTGCCATCAGGCCACTAGGGCCATAGGCCTGAGAGGCTGCTGCTGCGACCCACATCAGACTGCTCTGGGCCTCCGGGCCCCAGCGTGCTCCTCTTGTCACCCCTCCACCTGCCCTGTGCTTTGCTCCTGCGTGCCTGCGAGCCTGCCTTGGGGTGAGGCGCCTCCAGCATCTCAGAGTCGCAGAAGTCCTGGCGATCTCCCCAAGTGTCTCTGGACTTCCCAGCAGGACCGCCCCCTCCGCCGCCGCTCCCGCCGCCGCCTCCTCCTCCTCCTCCTCCTCCTCCTCCTCCTCCTCCCCCGCCGCCACCGCCGCCTCCGCCGCCGCTGTCGTTTGGAACCCGAGATGCCTAGGGGGGGCGTTCGGTCTTGGAGGCAGGCATGCGGAGTGTTCTCAGCGCCCCCAACTCCCCAACCGCAGCCCTGGGTCTAGCGTGGCAAGCCACCCCGCCTTGCTCAATGGCGGCCCGAAGTCAAGGGCGCCACCAGAGACCCTGGGCAGCAGTCCACCGCCGTGGCCCGTCCCCCTCTAACCTTCCCGTGACACCCCCCCCCACGAACCCCCCATCACCAGGACAGGACTGAGAGATACGGGAGCCCGGCTGACATAGACAGACACAAAGACACACAGGGAAAGCCAGAGATACGCACGGAGGGGTAGTCGGAGCGAGAGAGGAAGAGAGAGACACGGGGAGACCGAGGATCCAACACACAGACCCGCACTGAACCCCCGAACAGACACACAGAGATCCTGACCTGGATGCGGATGGGGACACGGAAAGGGACAGCCTCGCCGGTGCACGCAAGGGACCCAGACACACACCACACACACCGGAGGCTGTGTTGGCGAGGCAGCTAGCCTCTGGGGGTGTGGTGGAGCTTGGCCAGGTTTTGGCAAGCTGACCGCGCCCTGGTGCTGCTAGAGGAGCCCCTCGGAGCGCCAGGAAGCACAGCCAAGTTGCCTGGAATCCCCTTCTGCTCCCATGCCTGCCCAGCAACTACACTGGCCTGGGGGCATGCGGGGGACTCTTTCCTTGGTCTCGTCGTTTATTTGGGGGTACCCCTCGACGCCGACGCCGTGGTGCCGGGCGCGCCCCCACTGCCTTGCTGAGGGAGCGGGCCTCGCTGTTAGGTGCGCTGCTGTGGGGAGAAGGACTTAGGCTCAGGGTGCCAGCGGCCCCAAGGTCCAGGGCGGTCGGCCATCTTTGGTGCTGGGCAGAGGGAGCGAGGGCCCAGGGCGGGGCCCAGGGGCAAAGGGACGGTGGTCGGCGGGAAGGAAGAGAAGGCCCTGCGGGGCTGGAGCGCAGCGCAGGGCTGGTGGGAGAAGGTGTAGGCGTGCCCAGTCACCAGGGGGAGCCTGTTGTCCGGTGGCTTGGGCATCCAGGGCGACCCAAGGGAAAGGCGAGGGGCGGCGGCATGAGGGCCCCAAGGGCAGGAACGAGGGAGGGCACGCATGGGAGGCAGGGTGAACTCCCGCACGCGCTCCCCCCTCCCCATCGCCCCCCAGTCCTCGCCACCTTCGCCCACTCCCTCCCTCCGTAGCGGCTGCCCTCTCTGAGGCCTCAGCCTCCACACCCCGTTCCCATCGCCCCCCAGCGAGCCCCACTGGTTCCTGTGAGGGTGGGCCTTGTGACTTGGAGTTGGAGGAGCTGGATTCGAGCCGCCTGTCGCTGCAGCGGGCGGCTCCAGCGGGCCTATGAACCGCCGTGGGGTGCCCGGGGGTAAGGGGGCAACGGGGCAAGGGATGTTTGGAGGAAGGCTTGCTGGGCAAAGGGGGGCGGTGGAGGCACAGGGAGAAGAAGGGAGGCCGAAGGAGAAAGAAAAAAGCCAAGAAAGTAGCCTCAGAACAAGAGTGCAGGGCACCCGGGAACGGTCTCCCATCCAAGTCCTGAGCGGATCCGACCCTGCTTAGCTTCCAAGAGCAGAAGAGATGCGCTGCCATCAGGCCGCTAGGGCCAAAGGCCTGAGAGGCTGATGCTGCGACTCCCAGCAGACTGCTCTTGGCCTCCGAGCCCCAGCGTGCTCCTCTCGTCAACCCCTCCGCCTGCCCTGGCCTTGGCTCCTGCGTGCCTGCGCGCCTGCCTTGGGGTGAGGCGCCTCCAGCATCTCAGAGTCGCAGAAGTCCCGGCGATCTCCCCAACTGTCTCTGGACTTCCCAGCCGGACCGCCCCCTCCGCCGCCGCTCCCGCCGCCGTCGCCTCCTCCTACGCCGCCGCCGCCGCCGCCACTGTGGTTTGGAACCCGAGATGCCTAGGGGGGGCGTTCGGTCTTGGAGGCAGGCATGCGGAGTGTTCACAGCGCCCCGAACTCCCCAACCAGAGACCCTGGGCAGCAGTCCACCCCCGTGGCCCCACCCCCGCCAACCTTCCCCTGACAACCCCCCACGCACCCCCCATCACCAGGACAGGACTGAGAGATACGGGAGCCCGGCTGACAGAGACAGACACACAGACACACAGGGAAAGACAGAGAGGCACACGGAGGGGTAGTCGGAGCGAGAGAGGAAGAGAGAGACACGGGGAGAACGAGGATCCAACACACAGACCCGCACTGAACCCCCGAACAGACAGACAGAGACCCTGACCTGGATGCGGATGGGGACACGGAAAGGGACGGACTCGCCGGTGCACGCAAGGGACCCAGACACACACCACACACACCGGAGGCTGTGTTGGCGAGGCAGCTAGCCTCTGGGGGTGTGGTGGAGCTTGGCCAGGTTTTGGCAAGCTGACCTCGCCCTGGTGCTGCTAGAGGAGCCCCTCGGAGCGCCAGGAAGCACAGCCAAGTTGCCTGGAATCCCCTTCTGCTCCCATGCCTGCCCAGCAACCACACTGGCCTGGGGGCATGCGGGGGACTCTTTCCTTGGTCTCGTCGTTTATTTGGGGGTACCCCTCGACGCCGACGCCGTGGTGCCGGGCGCGCCCCCACTGCCTTGCTGAGGGAGCGGGCCTTGCTGTTAGCTGCGCTGCTGTGGGGAGAAGGACTTCGGCCCAGGGTGCCAGCGGCCCCGAGGGCCAGGGCGGTCGGCCATTTTGGTGCAGGGCAGAGGGAGGGAGGGCCCAGGGCGGGGCCCAGGGGCAAAGGGACGGTGGTCGGCGGGAAGGAAGAGAAGGCCCTGCGGGGCGGGAGCGCAGCCCAGGGCTGGTGGGAGAAGGTGTAGGCGTGCCCAGTCACCAGGGGGAGCCGGTTGTTCGGCGGCTTGGGCATCCAGGGCGGCCCAAGGGAATGGCGAGGGGCGGCGGCATGAGGGCCCCAAGGCCAGGAACCAGGGAGTGCACGCATGGGAGGCAGGGGGAACTCCCGCACGCGCTCCCCCCGCCCCATCGCCCCCCCAGTCCTCGCCACCTTCGCCCACTCCCTCCCTCCGAAGCGGCAGCCCTCTCTGCCGCCTCAGCCTCCCCACCCCCTTCCCATCGCCCCCCCGCGAGCCCCACTGGTTCCTGTGAGGGTGGGCCTTGAGACTTGGAGTTGGAGGAGCTGGGTTGGAGCCGCCTGTCGCTGTAGCGGGCGGCTCCAGCGGGCCTGTGAACCGCCGTGGGGTGCCCGGGGGTAAGGGGGCAACGGGGCAAGGGATGTTTGGAGGAAGGCTTGCTGGGCAAAGGGGGGCGGTGGAGGCACAGGGAGAAGAAGGGAGGCCGAAGGAGAAAGAAAAAAGCCAAGAAAGTAGCCTCAGAACAAGAGTGCAGGGCACCCGGGAACGGTCTCCCATCCAAGTCCTGAGCGGATCCGACCCTGCTTAGCTTCCAAGAGCAGAAGAGATGCGCTGCCATCAGGCCGCTAGGGCCAGAGGCCTGAGAGGCTGCTGCTGCGACCCACAGCAGACTGCTCTGGGCCTCCGAGCCCCAGCGTGCTCCTCTCGTCAACCCCTCCGCCTGCCCTGGCCTTGGCTCCTGCGTGCCTGCGAGCCTGCCTTGGGGTGAGGCGCCTCCAGCATCTCAGAGTCCCAGAAGTCCCGGCGATCTCCCCAACTGTCTCTGGACTTCCCAGCCGGACCGCCCCCTCCGCCGCCGCTCCCGCCGCCGCCGCCTCCTCCTACGCCGCCGCCGCCGCCGCCACTGCCACTGTGGTTTGGAACCCGAGATGCCTAGGGGGGGCGTTCGGTCTTGGAGGCAGGCATGCGGAGTGTTCACAGCGCCCCGAACTCCCCAACCAGAGACCCTGGGCAGCAGTCCACCCCCGTGGCCCCTCCCCCGCCAACCTTCCCCTGACACCCCCCCCACGCACCCCCCATCACCAGGACAGGACTGAGCGATACGGGAGCCCGGCTGACAGAGACAGACACACAGACACACAGGGAAAGACAGACAGGCACACGGAGGGGTAGTCGGAGCGAGAGAGGAAGAGAGAGACACGGGGAGAACGAGGATCCAACACTCAGACCCGCACTGAACCCCCGAACAGACACACAGAGACCCTGACCTGGATGCGGATGGGGATACGGAAAGGGACGGACTCGCCGGTGCACGCAAGGGACCCAGACACACACCACACACACCGGAGGCTGTGTTGGCGAGGCAGCTAGGCTCTGGGGGTGTGGTGGAGCTTGGCCAGGTTTTGGCAAGCTCACCGCGCCCTGGTGCTGCTAGAGGAGCCCCTCGGAGCGCCAGGAAGCACAGCCAAGTTGCCTGGAATCCCCTTCTGCTCCCATGCCTGCCCAGCAACCACACTGGCCTGGGGGCATGCGGGGGACTCTTTCCTTGGTCTCGTCGTTTATTTGGGGGTACCCCTCGACGCCGACGCCGTGGTGCCGGGCGCGCCCCCACTGCCTTGCTGAGGGAGGGGGCCTTGCTGTTAGCTGCGCTGCTGTGGGGAGAAAGACTTCGGCCCAGGGTGCCAGCGGCCCCGAGGGCCAGGGCGGTCGGCCATCTTTGGTGCTGGGCAGAGGGAGGGAGGGCCCAGGGCGGGGCCCAGGGGCAAAGGGACGGTGGTCGGCGGGAAGGAAGAGAAGGCCCTGCGGAGCTGGAGTGCAGCCCAGGGCTGGTGGGAGAAGGTGTAGGCGTGCCCAGTCACCAGGGGGAGCCGGTTGTCCGGCGGCTTGGGCATCCAGGGCGGCCCAAGGGAATGGCGAGGGGCGGCGGCATGAGGGCCCCAAGGCCAGGAACCAGGGAGTGCACGCATGGGAGGCAGGGTCAACTCCCGCACGCCCTCCCCCGGCCCCAACGCCCCCCCAGTCCTCGCCACCTTCGCCCACTCCCTCCCTCCGTTGCGGCTGTCCTCTCTGCTGCCTCAACCTCCCCACCCCGTTCCCATCGCCGCCCAGCGAGCCCCACTGGTTCCTGTGAGGGTGGGCCTTGTTGCTTGGAGTTGGAGGAGCTGGGTTGGAGCCGCCAGTCCCTGCAGCGGGCGGCTCCAGCGGGCCTGTGAATCGCCGTGGGGTGCCCGGGAGTAAGGGGGCAGCGGAGCAAGGGATGTTTGGAGGAAGGCTTGCTGGGCAAAGGGGGGCGGTGGAGGCACAGGGAGAAGAAGGGAGGCCGAAGGAGAAAGAAAAAAGCCAAGAAAGTAGCCTCAGAACCAGAGTCCAGGGCACCCGGGAACGGTCTCCCATCCAAGTCCTGACCGGATCCGACCCTGCTTAGCTTCCAAGAGCAGAAGAGATGCGCTGCCATCAGGCCACTAGGGCCATAGGCCTGAGAGGCTGCTGCTGCGACCCACATCAGACTGCTCTGGGCCTCCGGGCCCCAGCGTGCTCCTCTTGTCACCCCTCCACCTGCCCTGTGCTTTGCTCCTGCGTGCCTGCGAGCCTGCCTTGGGGTGAGGCGCCTCCAGCATCTCAGAGTCGCAGAAGTCCTGGCGATCTCCCCAAGTGTCTCTGGACTTCCCAGCAGGACCGCCCCCTCCGCCGCCGCTCCCGCCGCCGCCTCCTCCTCCTCCTCCTCCTCCTCCTCCTCCTCCTCCCCCGCCGCCACCGCCGCCTCCGCCGCCGCTGTCGTTTGGAACCCGAGATGCCTAGGGGGGGCGTTCGGTCTTGGAGGCAGGCATGCGGAGTGTTCTCAGCGCCCCCAACTCCCCAACCGCAGCCCTGGGTCTAGCGTGGCAAGCCACCCCGCCTTGCTCAATGGCGGCCCGAAGTCAAGGGCGCCACCAGAGACCCTGGGCAGCAGTCCACCGCCGTGGCCCGTCCCCCTCTAACCTTCCCGTGACACCCCCCCCCACGAACCCCCCATCACCAGGACAGGACTGAGAGATACGGGAGCCCGGCTGACATAGACAGACACAAAGACACACAGGGAAAGCCAGAGATACGCACGGAGGGGTAGTCGGAGCGAGAGAGGAAGAGAGAGACACGGGGAGACCGAGGATCCAACACACAGACCCGCACTGAACCCCCGAACAGACACACAGAGATCCTGACCTGGATGCGGATGGGGACACGGAAAGGGACAGCCTCGCCGGTGCACGCAAGGGACCCAGACACACACCACACACACCGGAGGCTGTGTTGGCGAGGCAGCTAGCCTCTGGGGGTGTGGTGGAGCTTGGCCAGGTTTTGGCAAGCTGACCGCGCCCTGGTGCTGCTAGAGGAGCCCCTCGGAGCGCCAGGAAGCACAGCCAAGTTGCCTGGAATCCCCTTCTGCTCCCATGCCTGCCCAGCAACTACACTGGCCTGGGGGCATGCGGGGGACTCTTTCCTTGGTCTCGTCGTTTATTTGGGGGTACCCCTCGACGCCGACGCCGTGGTGCCGGGCGCGCCCCCACTGCCTTGCTGAGGGAGCGGGCCTCGCTGTTAGGTGCGCTGCTGTGGGGAGAAGGACTTAGGCTCAGGGTGCCAGCGGCCCCAAGGTCCAGGGCGGTCGGCCATCTTTGGTGCTGGGCAGAGGGAGCGAGGGCCCAGGGCGGGGCCCAGGGGCAAAGGGACGGTGGTCGGCGGGAAGGAAGAGAAGGCCCTGCGGGGCTGGAGCGCAGCGCAGGGCTGGTGGGAGAAGGTGTAGGCGTGCCCAGTCACCAGGGGGAGCCTGTTGTCCGGTGGCTTGGGCATCCAGGGCGACCCAAGGGAAAGGCGAGGGGCGGCGGCATGAGGGCCCCAAGGGCAGGAACGAGGGAGGGCACGCATGGGAGGCAGGGTGAACTCCCGCACGCGCTCCCCCCTCCCCATCGCCCCCCAGTCCTCGCCACCTTCGCCCACTCCCTCCCTCCGTAGCGGCTGCCCTCTCTGAGGCCTCAGCCTCCACACCCCGTTCCCATCGCCCCCCAGCGAGCCCCACTGGTTCCTGTGAGGGTGGGCCTTGTGACTTGGAGTTGGAGGAGCTGGATTCGAGCCGCCTGTCGCTGCAGCGGGCGGCTCCAGCGGGCCTATGAACCGCCGTGGGGTGCCCGGGGGTAAGGGGGCAACGGGGCAAGGGATGTTTGGAGGAAGGCTTGCTGGGCAAAGGGGGGCGGTGGAGGCACAGGGAGAAGAAGGGAGGCCGAAGGAGAAAGAAAAAAGCCAAGAAAGTAGCCTCAGAACAAGAGTGCAGGGCACCCGGGAACGGTCTCCCATCCAAGTCCTGAGCGGATCCGACCCTGCTTAGCTTCCAAGAGCAGAAGAGATGCGCTGCCATCAGGCCGCTAGGGCCAAAGGCCTGAGAGGCTGATGCTGCGACTCCCAGCAGACTGCTCTTGGCCTCCGAGCCCCAGCGTGCTCCTCTCGTCAACCCCTCCGCCTGCCCTGGCCTTGGCTCCTGCGTGCCTGCGCGCCTGCCTTGGGGTGAGGCGCCTCCAGCATCTCAGAGTCGCAGAAGTCCCGGCGATCTCCCCAACTGTCTCTGGACTTCCCAGCCGGACCGCCCCCTCCGCCGCCGCTCCCGCCGCCGTCGCCTCCTCCTACGCCGCCGCCGCCGCCGCCGCCGCCACTGTGGTTTGGAACCCGAGATGCCTAGGGGGGGCGTTCGGTCTTGGAGGCAGGCATGCGGAGTGTTCACAGCGCCCCGAACTCCCCAACCAGAGACCCTGGGCAGCAGTCCACCCCCGTGGCCCCACCCCCGCCAACCTTCCCCTGACAACCCCCCACGCACCCCCCATCACCAGGACAGGACTGAGAGATACGGGAGCCCGGCTGACAGAGACAGACACACAGACACACAGGGAAAGACAGAGAGGCACACGGAGGGGTAGTCGGAGCGAGAGAGGAAGAGAGAGACACGGGGAGAACGAGGATCCAACACACAGACCCGCACTGAACCCCCGAACAGACAGACAGAGACCCTGACCTGGATGCGGATGGGGACACGGAAAGGGACGGACTCGCCGGTGCACGCAAGGGACCCAGACACACACCACACACACCGGAGGCTGTGTTGGCGAGGCAGCTAGCCTCTGGGGGTGTGGTGGAGCTTGGCCAGGTTTTGGCAAGCTGACCGCGCCCTGGTGCTGCTAGAGGAGCCCCTCGGAGCGCCAGGAAGCACAGCCAAGTTGCCTGGAATCCCCTTCTGCTCCCATGCCTGCCCAGCAACCACACTGGCCTGGGGGCATGCGGGGGACTCTTTCCTTGGTCTCGTCGTTTATTTGGGGGTACCCCTCGACGCCGACGCCGTGGTGCCGGGCGCGCCCCCACTGCCTTGCTGAGGGAGCGGGCCTTGCTGTTAGCTGCGCTGCTGTGGGGAGAAGGACTTCGGCCCAGGGTGCCAGCGGCCCCGAGGGCCAGGGCGGTCGGCCATTTTGGTGCTGGGCAGAGGGAGGGAGGGCCCAGGGCGGGGCCCAGGGGCAAAGGGACGGTGGTCGGCGGGAAGGAAGAGAAGGCCCTGCGGGGCTGGAGCGCAGCCCAGGGCTGGTGGGAGAAGGTGTAGGCGTGCCCAGTCACCAGGGGGAGCCGGTTGTTCGGCGGCTTGGGCATCCAGGGCGGCCCAAGGGAATGGCGAGGGGCGGCGGCATGAGGGCCCCAAGGCCAGGAACCAGGGAGTGCACGCATGGGAGGCAGGGTGAACTCCCGCCCGCGCTCCCCCCGCCCCATCGCCCCCCCAGTCCTCGCCACCTTCGCCCACTCCCTCCCTCCGAAGCGGCAGCCCTCTCTGCCGCCTCAGCCTCCCCACCCCCTTCCCATCGCCCCCCCGCGAGCCCCACTGGTTCCTGTGAGGGTGGGCCTTGTGACTTGGAGTTGGAGGAGCTGGGTTGGAGCCGCCTGTCGCTGCAGCGGGCGGCTCCAGCGGGCCTGTGAACCGCCGTGGGGTGCCCGGGGGTAAGGGGGCAACGGGGCAAGGGATGTTTGGAGGAAGGCTTGCTGGGCAAAGGGGGGCGGTGGAGGCACAGGGAGAAGAAGGGAGGCCGAAGGAGAAAGAAAAAAGCCAAGAAAGTAGCCTCAGAACAAGAGTGCAGGGCACCCGGGAACGGTCTCCCATCCAAGTCCTGAGCGGATCCGACCCTGCTTAGCTTCCAAGAGCAGAAGAGATGCGCTGCCATCAGGCCGCTAGGGCCAGAGGCCTGAGAGGCTGCTGCTGCGACCCACAGCAGACTGCTCTGGGCCTCCGAGCCCCAGCGTGCTCCTCTCGTCAACCCCTCCGCCTGCCCTGGCCTTGGCTCCTGCGTGCCTGCGAGCCTGCCTTGGGGTGAGGCGCCTCCAGCATCTCAGAGTCCCAGAAGTCCCGGCGATCTCCCCAACTGTCTCTGGACTTCCCAGCCGGACCGCCCCCTCCGCCGCCGCTCCCGCCGCCGCCGCCTCCTCCTACGCCGCCGCCGCCGCCGCCACTGCCACTGTGGTTTGGAACCCGAGATGCCTAGGGGGGGCGTTCGGTCTTGGAGGCAGGCATGCGGAGTGTTCACAGCGCCCCGAACTCCCCAACCAGAGACCCTGGGCAGCAGTCCACCCCCGTGGCCCCTCCCCCGCCAACCTTCCCCTGACACCCCCCCCACGCACCCCCCATCACCAGGACAGGACTGAGCGATACGGGAGCCCGGCTGACAGAGACAGACACACAGACACACAGGGAAAGACAGACAGGCACACGGAGGGGTAGTCGGAGCGAGAGAGGAAGAGAGAGACACGGGGAGAACGAGGATCCAACACTCAGACCCGCACTGAACCCCCGAACAGACACACAGAGACCCTGACCTGGATGCGGATGGGGATACGGAAAGGGACGGACTCGCCGGTGCACGCAAGGGACCCAGACACACACCACACACACCGGAGGCTGTGTTGGCGAGGCAGCTAGGCTCTGGGGGTGTGGTGGAGCTTGGCCAGGTTTTGGCAAGCTCACCGCGCCCTGGTGCTGCTAGAGGAGCCCCTCGGAGCGCCAGGAAGCACAGCCAAGTTGCCTGGAATCCCCTTCTGCTCCCATGCCTGCCCAGCAACCACACTGGCCTGGGGGCATGCGGGGGACTCTTTCCTTGGTCTCGTCGTTTATTTGGGGGTACCCCTCGACGCCGACGCCGTGGTGCCGGGCGCGCCCCCACTGCCTTGCTGAGGGAGGGGGCCTTGCTGTTAGCTGCGCTGCTGTGGGGAGAAAGACTTCGGCCCAGGGTGCCAGCGGCCCCGAGGGCCAGGGCGGTCGGCCATCTTTGGTGCTGGGCAGAGGGAGGGAGGGCCCAGGGCGGGGCCCAGGGGCAAAGGGACGGTGGTCGGCGGGAAGGAAGAGAAGGCCCTGCGGAGCTGGAGTGCAGCCCAGGGCTGGTGGGAGAAGGTGTAGGCGTGCCCAGTCACCAGGGGGAGCCGGTTGTCCGGCGGCTTGGGCATCCAGGGCGGCCCAAGGGAATGGCGAGGGGCGGCGGCATGAGGGCCCCAAGGCCAGGAACCAGGGAGTGCACGCATGGGAGGCAGGGTCAACTCCCGCACGCCCTCCCCCGGCCCCAACGCCCCCCCAGTCCTCGCCACCTTCGCCCACTCCCTCCCTCCGTTGCGGCTGTCCTCTCTGCTGCCTCAACCTCCCCACCCCGTTCCCATCGCCGCCCAGCGAGCCCCACTGGTTCCTGTGAGGGTGGGCCTTGTTGCTTGGAGTTGGAGGAGCTGGGTTGGAGCCGCCAGTCCCTGCAGCGGGCGGCTCCAGCGGGCCTGTGAATCGCCGTGGGGTGCCCGGGAGTAAGGGGGCAGCGGAGCAAGGGATGTTTGGAGGAAGGCTTGCTGGGCAAAGGGGGGCGGTGGAGGCACAGGGAGAAGAAGGGAGGCCGAAGGAGAAAGAAAAAAGCCAAGAAAGTAGCCTCAGAACCAGAGTCCAGGGCACCCGGGAACGGTCTCCCATCCAAGTCCTGACCGGATCCGACCCTGCTTAGCTTCCAAGAGCAGAAGAGATGCGCTGCCATCAGGCCACTAGGGCCATAGGCCTGAGAGGCTGCTGCTGCGACCCACATCAGACTGCTCTGGGCCTCCGGGCCCCAGCGTGCTCCTCTTGTCACCCCTCCACCTGCCCTGTGCTTTGCTCCTGCGTGCCTGCGAGCCTGCCTTGGGGTGAGGCGCCTCCAGCATCTCAGAGTCGCAGAAGTCCTGGCGATCTCCCCAAGTGTCTCTGGACTTCCCAGCAGGACCGCCCCCTCCGCCGCCGCTCCCGCCGCCGCCTCCTCCTCCTCCTCCTCCTCCTCCTCCTCCTCCTCCCCCGCCGCCACCGCCGCCTCCGCCGCCGCTGTCGTTTGGAACCCGAGATGCCTAGGGGGGGCGTTCGGTCTTGGAGGCAGGCATGCGGAGTGTTCTCAGCGCCCCCAACTCCCCAACCGCAGCCCTGGGTCTAGCGTGGCAAGCCACCCCGCCTTGCTCAATGGCGGCCCGAAGTCAAGGGCGCCACCAGAGACCCTGGGCAGCAGTCCACCGCCGTGGCCCGTCCCCCTCTAACCTTCCCGTGACACCCCCCCCCACGAACCCCCCATCACCAGGACAGGACTGAGAGATACGGGAGCCCGGCTGACATAGACAGACACAAAGACACACAGGGAAAGCCAGAGATACGCACGGAGGGGTAGTCGGAGCGAGAGAGGAAGAGAGAGACACGGGGAGACCGAGGATCCAACACACAGACCCGCACTGAACCCCCGAACAGACACACAGAGATCCTGACCTGGATGCGGATGGGGACACGGAAAGGGACAGCCTCGCCGGTGCACGCAAGGGACCCAGACACACACCACACACACCGGAGGCTGTGTTGGCGAGGCAGCTAGCCTCTGGGGGTGTGGTGGAGCTTGGCCAGGTTTTGGCAAGCTGACCGCGCCCTGGTGCTGCTAGAGGAGCCCCTCGGAGCGCCAGGAAGCACAGCCAAGTTGCCTGGAATCCCCTTCTGCTCCCATGCCTGCCCAGCAACTACACTGGCCTGGGGGCATGCGGGGGACTCTTTCCTTGGTCTCGTCGTTTATTTGGGGGTACCCCTCGACGCCGACGCCGTGGTGCCGGGCGCGCCCCCACTGCCTTGCTGAGGGAGCGGGCCTCGCTGTTAGGTGCGCTGCTGTGGGGAGAAGGACTTAGGCTCAGGGTGCCAGCGGCCCCAAGGTCCAGGGCGGTCGGCCATCTTTGGTGCTGGGCAGAGGGAGCGAGGGCCCAGGGCGGGGCCCAGGGGCAAAGGGACGGTGGTCGGCGGGAAGGAAGAGAAGGCCCTGCGGGGCTGGAGCGCAGCGCAGGGCTGGTGGGAGAAGGTGTAGGCGTGCCCAGTCACCAGGGGGAGCCTGTTGTCCGGTGGCTTGGGCATCCAGGGCGACCCAAGGGAAAGGCGAGGGGCGGCGGCATGAGGGCCCCAAGGGCAGGAACGAGGGAGGGCACGCATGGGAGGCAGGGTGAACTCCCGCACGCGCTCCCCCCTCCCCATCGCCCCCCAGTCCTCGCCACCTTCGCCCACTCCCTCCCTCCGTAGCGGCTGCCCTCTCTGAGGCCTCAGCCTCCACACCCCGTTCCCATCGCCCCCCAGCGAGCCCCACTGGTTCCTGTGAGGGTGGGCCTTGTGACTTGGAGTTGGAGGAGCTGGATTCGAGCCGCCTGTCGCTGCAGCGGGCGGCTCCAGCGGGCCTATGAACCGCCGTGGGGTGCCCGGGGGTAAGGGGGCAACGGGGCAAGGGATGTTTGGAGGAAGGCTTGCTGGGCAAAGGGGGGCGGTGGAGGCACAGGGAGAAGAAGGGAGGCCGAAGGAGAAAGAAAAAAGCCAAGAAAGTAGCCTCAGAACAAGAGTGCAGGGCACCCGGGAACGGTCTCCCATCCAAGTCCTGAGCGGATCCGACCCTGCTTAGCTTCCAAGAGCAGAAGAGATGCGCTGCCATCAGGCCGCTAGGGCCAGAGGCCTGAGAGGCTGCTGCTGCGACCCACAGCAGACTGCTCTGGGCCTCCGAGCCCCAGCGTGCTCCTCTCGTCAACCCCTCCGCCTGCCCTGGCCTTGGCTCCTGCGTGCCTGCGAGCCTGCCTTGGGGTGAGGCGCCTCCAGCATCTCAGAGTCCCAGAAGTCCCGGCGATCTCCCCAACTGTCTCTGGACTTCCCAGCCGGACCGCCCCCTCCGCCGCCGCTCCCGCCGCCGCCGCCTCCTCCTACGCCGCCGCCGCCGCCGCCACTGCCACTGTGGTTTGGAACCCGAGATGCCTAGGGGGGGCGTTCGGTCTTGGAGGCAGGCATGCGGAGTGTTCACAGCGCCCCGAACTCCCCAACCAGAGACCCTGGGCAGCAGTCCACCCCCGTGGCCCCTCCCCCGCCAACCTTCCCCTGACACCCCCCCCACGCACCCCCCATCACCAGGACAGGACTGAGCGATACGGGAGCCCGGCTGACAGAGACAGACACACAGACACACAGGGAAAGACAGACAGGCACACGGAGGGGTAGTCGGAGCGAGAGAGGAAGAGAGAGACACGGGGAGAACGAGGATCCAACACTCAGACCCGCACTGAACCCCCGAACAGACACACAGAGACCCTGACCTGGATGCGGATGGGGATACGGAAAGGGACGGACTCGCCGGTGCACGCAAGGGACCCAGACACACACCACACACACCGGAGGCTGTGTTGGCGAGGCAGCTAGGCTCTGGGGGTGTGGTGGAGCTTGGCCAGGTTTTGGCAAGCTCACCGCGCCCTGGTGCTGCTAGAGGAGCCCCTCGGAGCGCCAGGAAGCACAGCCAAGTTGCCTGGAATCCCCTTCTGCTCCCATGCCTGCCCAGCAACCACACTGGCCTGGGGGCATGCGGGGGACTCTTTCCTTGGTCTCGTCGTTTATTTGGGGGTACCCCTCGACGCCGACGCCGTGGTGCCGGGCGCGCCCCCACTGCCTTGCTGAGGGAGGGGGCCTTGCTGTTAGCTGCGCTGCTGTGGGGAGAAAGACTTCGGCCCAGGGTGCCAGCGGCCCCGAGGGCCAGGGCGGTCGGCCATCTTTGGTGCTGGGCAGAGGGAGGGAGGGCCCAGGGCGGGGCCCAGGGGCAAAGGGACGGTGGTCGGCGGGAAGGAAGAGAAGGCCCTGCGGAGCTGGAGTGCAGCCCAGGGCTGGTGGGAGAAGGTGTAGGCGTGCCCAGTCACCAGGGGGAGCCGGTTGTCCGGCGGCTTGGGCATCCAGGGCGGCCCAAGGGAATGGCGAGGGGCGGCGGCATGAGGGCCCCAAGGCCAGGAACCAGGGAGTGCACGCATGGGAGGCAGGGTCAACTCCCGCACGCCCTCCCCCGGCCCCAACGCCCCCCCAGTCCTCGCCACCTTCGCCCACTCCCTCCCTCCGTTGCGGCTGTCCTCTCTGCTGCCTCAACCTCCCCACCCCGTTCCCATCGCCGCCCAGCGAGCCCCACTGGTTCCTGTGAGGGTGGGCCTTGTTGCTTGGAGTTGGAGGAGCTGGGTTGGAGCCGCCAGTCCCTGCAGCGGGCGGCTCCAGCGGGCCTGTGAATCGCCGTGGGGTGCCCGGGAGTAAGGGGGCAGCGGAGCAAGGGATGTTTGGAGGAAGGCTTGCTGGGCAAAGGGGGGCGGTGGAGGCACAGGGAGAAGAAGGGAGGCCGAAGGAGAAAGAAAAAAGCCAAGAAAGTAGCCTCAGAACCAGAGTCCAGGGCACCCGGGAACGGTCTCCCATCCAAGTCCTGACCGGATCCGACCCTGCTTAGCTTCCAAGAGCAGAAGAGATGCGCTGCCATCAGGCCACTAGGGCCATAGGCCTGAGAGGCTGCTGCTGCGACCCACATCAGACTGCTCTGGGCCTCCGGGCCCCAGCGTGCTCCTCTTGTCACCCCTCCACCTGCCCTGTGCTTTGCTCCTGCGTGCCTGCGAGCCTGCCTTGGGGTGAGGCGCCTCCAGCATCTCAGAGTCGCAGAAGTCCTGGCGATCTCCCCAAGTGTCTCTGGACTTCCCAGCAGGACCGCCCCCTCCGCCGCCGCTCCCGCCGCCGCCTCCTCCTCCTCCTCCTCCTCCTCCTCCTCCTCCTCCCCCGCCGCCACCGCCGCCTCCGCCGCCGCTGTCGTTTGGAACCCGAGATGCCTAGGGGGGGCGTTCGGTCTTGGAGGCAGGCATGCGGAGTGTTCTCAGCGCCCCCAACTCCCCAACCGCAGCCCTGGGTCTAGCGTGGCAAGCCACCCCGCCTTGCTCAATGGCGGCCCGAAGTCAAGGGCGCCACCAGAGACCCTGGGCAGCAGTCCACCGCCGTGGCCCGTCCCCCTCTAACCTTCCCGTGACACCCCCCCCCACGAACCCCCCATCACCAGGACAGGACTGAGAGATACGGGAGCCCGGCTGACATAGACAGACACAAAGACACACAGGGAAAGCCAGAGATACGCACGGAGGGGTAGTCGGAGCGAGAGAGGAAGAGAGAGACACGGGGAGACCGAGGATCCAACACACAGACCCGCACTGAACCCCCGAACAGACACACAGAGATCCTGACCTGGATGCGGATGGGGACACGGAAAGGGACAGCCTCGCCGGTGCACGCAAGGGACCCAGACACACACCACACACACCGGAGGCTGTGTTGGCGAGGCAGCTAGCCTCTGGGGGTGTGGTGGAGCTTGGCCAGGTTTTGGCAAGCTGACCGCGCCCTGGTGCTGCTAGAGGAGCCCCTCGGAGCGCCAGGAAGCACAGCCAAGTTGCCTGGAATCCCCTTCTGCTCCCATGCCTGCCCAGCAACTACACTGGCCTGGGGGCATGCGGGGGACTCTTTCCTTGGTCTCGTCGTTTATTTGGGGGTACCCCTCGACGCCGACGCCGTGGTGCCGGGCGCGCCCCCACTGCCTTGCTGAGGGAGCGGGCCTCGCTGTTAGGTGCGCTGCTGTGGGGAGAAGGACTTAGGCTCAGGGTGCCAGCGGCCCCAAGGTCCAGGGCGGTCGGCCATCTTTGGTGCTGGGCAGAGGGAGCGAGGGCCCAGGGCGGGGCCCAGGGGCAAAGGGACGGTGGTCGGCGGGAAGGAAGAGAAGGCCCTGCGGGGCTGGAGCGCAGCGCAGGGCTGGTGGGAGAAGGTGTAGGCGTGCCCAGTCACCAGGGGGAGCCTGTTGTCCGGTGGCTTGGGCATCCAGGGCGACCCAAGGGAAAGGCGAGGGGCGGCGGCATGAGGGCCCCAAGGGCAGGAACGAGGGAGGGCACGCATGGGAGGCAGGGTGAACTCCCGCACGCGCTCCCCCCTCCCCATCGCCCCCCAGTCCTCGCCACCTTCGCCCACTCCCTCCCTCCGTAGCGGCTGCCCTCTCTGAGGCCTCAGCCTCCACACCCCGTTCCCATCGCCCCCCAGCGAGCCCCACTGGTTCCTGTGAGGGTGGGCCTTGTGACTTGGAGTTGGAGGAGCTGGATTCGAGCCGCCTGTCGCTGCAGCGGGCGGCTCCAGCGGGCCTATGAACCGCCGTGGGGTGCCCGGGGGTAAGGGGGCAACGGGGCAAGGGATGTTTGGAGGAAGGCTTGCTGGGCAAAGGGGGGCGGTGGAGGCACAGGGAGAAGAAGGGAGGCCGAAGGAGAAAGAAAAAAGCCAAGAAAGTAGCCTCAGAACAAGAGTGCAGGGCACCCGGGAACGGTCTCCCATCCAAGTCCTGAGCGGATCCGACCCTGCTTAGCTTCCAAGAGCAGAAGAGATGCGCTGCCATCAGGCCGCTAGGGCCAAAGGCCTGAGAGGCTGATGCTGCGACTCCCAGCAGACTGCTCTTGGCCTCCGAGCCCCAGCGTGCTCCTCTCGTCAACCCCTCCGCCTGCCCTGGCCTTGGCTCCTGCGTGCCTGCGCGCCTGCCTTGGGGTGAGGCGCCTCCAGCATCTCAGAGTCGCAGAAGTCCCGGCGATCTCCCCAACTGTCTCTGGACTTCCCAGCCGGACCGCCCCCTCCGCCGCCGCTCCCGCCGCCGTCGCCTCCTCCTACGCCGCCGCCGCCGCCGCCGCCGCCACTGTGGTTTGGAACCCGAGATGCCTAGGGGGGGCGTTCGGTCTTGGAGGCAGGCATGCGGAGTGTTCACAGCGCCCCGAACTCCCCAACCAGAGACCCTGGGCAGCAGTCCACCCCCGTGGCCCCACCCCCGCCAACCTTCCCCTGACAACCCCCCACGCACCCCCCATCACCAGGACAGGACTGAGAGATACGGGAGCCCGGCTGACAGAGACAGACACACAGACACACAGGGAAAGACAGAGAGGCACACGGAGGGGTAGTCGGAGCGAGAGAGGAAGAGAGAGACACGGGGAGAACGAGGATCCAACACACAGACCCGCACTGAACCCCCGAACAGACAGACAGAGACCCTGACCTGGATGCGGATGGGGACACGGAAAGGGACGGACTCGCCGGTGCACGCAAGGGACCCAGACACACACCACACACACCGGAGGCTGTGTTGGCGAGGCAGCTAGCCTCTGGGGGTGTGGTGGAGCTTGGCCAGGTTTTGGCAAGCTGACCGCGCCCTGGTTCTGCTAGAGGAGCCCCTCGGAGCGCCAGGAAGCACAGCCAAGTTGCCTGGAATCCCCTTCTGCTCCCATGCCTGCCCAGCAACCACACTGGCCTGGGGGCATGCGGGGGACTCTTTCCTTGGTCTCGTCGTTTATTTGGGGGTACCCCTCGACGCCGACGCCGTGGTGCCGGGCGCGCCCCCACTGCCTTGCTGAGGGAGCGGGCCTTGCTGTTAGCTGCGCTGCTGTGGGGAGAAGGACTTCGGCCCAGGGTGCCAGCGGCCCCGAGGGCCAGGGCGGTCGGCCATTTTGGTGCTGGGCAGAGGGAGGGAGGGCCCAGGGCGGGGCCCAGGGGCAAAGGGACGGTGGTCGGCGGGAAGGAAGAGAAGGCCCTGCGGGGCTGGAGCGCAGCCCAGGGCTGGTGGGAGAAGGTGTAGGCGTGCCCAGTCACCAGGGGGAGCCGGTTGTTCGGCGGCTTGGGCATCCAGGGCGGCCCAAGGGAATGGCGAGGGGCGGCGGCATGAGGGCCCCAAGGCCAGGAACCAGGGAGTGCACGCATGGGAGGCAGGGTGAACTCCCGCCCGCGCTCCCCCCGCCCCATCGCCCCCCCAGTCCTCGCCACCTTCGCCCACTCCCTCCCTCCGAAGCGGCAGCCCTCTCTGCCGCCTCAGCCTCCCCACCCCCTTCCCATCGCCCCCCCGCGAGCCCCACTGGTTCCTGTGAGGGTGGGCCTTGTGACTTGGAGTTGGAGGAGCTGGGTTGGAGCCGCCTGTCGCTGCAGCGGGCGGCTCCAGCGGGCCTGTGAACCGCCGTGGGGTGCCCGGGGGTAAGGGGGCAACGGGGCAAGGGATGTTTGGAGGAAGGCTTGCTGGGCAAAGGGGGGCGGTGGAGGCACAGGGAGAAGAAGGGAGGCCGAAGGAGAAAGAAAAAAGCCAAGAAAGTAGCCTCAGAACAAGAGTGCAGGGCACCCGGGAACGGTCTCCCATCCAAGTCCTGAGCGGATCCGACCCTGCTTAGCTTCCAAGAGCAGAAGAGATGCGCTGCCATCAGGCCGCTAGGGCCAGAGGCCTGAGAGGCTGCTGCTGCGACCCACAGCAGACTGCTCTGGGCCTCCGAGCCCCAGCGTGCTCCTCTCGTCAACCCCTCCGCCTGCCCTGGCCTTGGCTCCTGCGTGCCTGCGAGCCTGCCTTGGGGTGAGGCGCCTCCAGCATCTCAGAGTCCCAGAAGTCCCGGCGATCTCCCCAACTGTCTCTGGACTTCCCAGCCGGACCGCCCCCTCCGCCGCCGCTCCCGCCGCCGCCGCCTCCTCCTACGCCGCCGCCGCCGCCGCCACTGCCACTGTGGTTTGGAACCCGAGATGCCTAGGGGGGGCGTTTGGTCTTGGAGGCAGGCATGCGGAGTGTTCACAGCGCCCCGAACTCCCCAACCAGAGACCCTGGGCAGCAGTCCACCCCCGTGGCCCCTCCCCCGCCAACCTTCCCCTGACACCCCCCCCACGCACCCCCCATCACCAGGACAGGACTGAGCGATACGGGAGCCCGGCTGACAGAGACAGACACACAGACACACAGGGAAAGACAGACAGGCACACGGAGGGGTAGTCGGAGCGAGAGAGGAAGAGAGAGACACGGGGAGAACGAGGATCCAACACTCAGACCCGCACTGAACCCCCGAAGAGACACACAGAGACCCTGACCTGGATGCGGATGGGGATACGGAAAGGGACGGACTCGCCGGTGCACGCAAGGGACCCAGACACACACCACACACACCGGAGGCTGTGTTGGCGAGGCAGCTAGGCTCTGGGGGTGTGGTGGAGCTTGGCCAGGTTTTGGCAAGCTCACCGCGCCCTGGTGCTGCTAGAGGAGCCCCTCGGAGCGCCAGGAAGCACAGCCAAGTTGCCTGGAATCCCCTTCTGCTCCCATGCCTGCCCAGCAACCACACTGGCCTGGGGGCATGCGGGGGACTCTTTCCTTGGTCTCGTCGTTTATTTGGGGGTACCCCTCGACGCCGACGCCGTGGTGCCGGGCGCGCCCCCACTGCCTTGCTGAGGGAGGGGGCCTTGCTGTTAGCTGCGCTGCTGTGGGGAGAAAGACTTCGGCCCAGGGTGCCAGCGGCCCCGAGGGCCAGGGCGGTCGGCCATCTTTGGTGCTGGGCAGAGGGAGGGAGGGCCCAGGGCGGGGCCCAGGGGCAAAGGGACGGTGGTCGGCGGGAAGGAAGAGAAGGCCCTGCGGAGCTGGAGTGCAGCCCAGGGCTGGTGGGAGAAGGTGTAGGCGTGCCCAGTCACCAGGGGGAGCCGGTTGTCCGGCGGCTTGGGCATCCAGGGCGGCCCAAGGGAATGGCGAGGGGCGGCGGCATGAGGGCCCCAAGGCCAGGAACCAGGGAGTGCACGCATGGGAGGCAGGGTCAACTCCCGCACGCCCTCCCCCGGCCCCAACGCCCCCCCAGTCCTCGCCACCTTCGCCCACTCCCTCCCTCCGTTGCGGCTGTCCTCTCTGCTGCCTCAACCTCCCCACCCCGTTCCCATCGCCGCCCAGCGAGCCCCACTGGTTCCTGTGAGGGTGGGCCTTGTTGCTTGGAGTTGGAGGAGCTGGGTTGGAGCCGCCAGTCCCTGCAGCGGGCGGCTCCAGCGGGCCTGTGAATCGCCGTGGGGTGCCCGGGAGTAAGGGGGCAGCGGAGCAAGGGATGTTTGGAGGAAGGCTTGCTGGGCAAAGGGGGGCGGTGGAGGCACAGGGAGAAGAAGGGAGGCCGAAGGAGAAAGAAAAAAGCCAAGAAA
>NW_026992069.1:0-31762 GCF_029215605.1 Mirounga angustirostris | reverse complement strand
ATCCTAAGCACCAAAAGTGAGCACGCACCCAAAACATGAAGGCTGATCCTGTTCAGGGCGAAACCACCCAGAAAAAGAAAAAGAAACGATACCTCTCCTTTAGCGAGACATCAGATGATCTTGGGGAAAATCCGGTGAGATCTCATACAAATCTCGTGAGATCTCGGCCCATTTCTGGAGACGTAGGCCCGAAAATCCTTCGCACCTGTGGCAAAACTCCCTGGCCCCTTGGCTGGATCGTTTAGGCCCTCGGGAGCAGGCTGGCTGGTGTTCCTAATGGAAACAGTGAATACACATGGAAGGGTTGGGCGGAATTCTCCTTTCCTAATGGTTCACAGGCAGCCCTTGAGAAAGGCACAGTGTGTCTCCCACCTCAAACCATGTTGGTCAGCATCCCGGCCCTTTGGCATCTAAACCATCGGTGGGCCAGCTGGATGCTTATTCCTCCAAGGGATTTGTCCACATGGAAGCGCTGGGCAGAATTGTCCTTTCCTAATTGGGCCCAGGAATGCCTTGAGAGAGACACAAAGTTTCTCACCCCTCAATCCCTGGTGTTTCAGCATCCTGGCTCCAAGGCCTCGGAACCACTGACGGGCCAGGTGCACGCTTCTTCACGGAAGCGATTGATACGGATGGAAGTGTCGGGCAGATTCCTGTTTTCCTAAGTCGTCCCAGGAATGCCCTTCAGAAAGGGCACAGCATGGAAGTGGTGGCGAGAATTCCACTTTCCTCATTTGTCACAGACATGGCCCTTGGAAAGACACAAAGTGCCTCACACCGAAATCCCCGTGGTTTCAGCATCCTGGCTCTAAAGCAGTTAAGAAGGGCCGGTACGTGGGCCAGGCGGATGCTGACTCACACTCATCCAGACGTGTGAGAAGCAGGAGAGTGGAGGGGGAAAGAAGGAACAACGGTCCCCATTGCAGGATGGTGAGAATAGAGGCAGCCCCCGTGGGGGCTCTTCCCAGCTCTCAATACCTTAATGCTCCCTGCAGTAGCCTCAGAAGGCCCCTCGACATGAAAGAAAATAGACCTCTTTCCTTCACCGTACCTCCGTGATTTGGCAGGGAAATCTCATGTGACGCCAAGCCAAGCTTTTAGATCTCACCCATATCGAGCCAGTTCTCACGGAAATTTCACCAGATCCGTCCAAATCACGTGAGATCTCACCCACACGTCCGGAGACTTCTAGCCATACATCCCGCTATCTCCTCCTCAGCTCATGAGGTTTCTCTCCAGACCCGGGAAGAACTCATCCACACCTCGGAGATAGCGAGCCCGGCCTCGCGAGATCTCACCCAAATCTTCTGAGATGTCAGGCTCAGCTCTTGTCTTCTGTGGCCAAAACTTGATGCATCTGTGACCAATCACCCAGGCTCTGGGGGCGGTGGTGTGGGGAAATGGCCCTCCCCAGCACAGACTGCTTTGAGCCACTTAGGTGCTTAGGGATGGCACATTCCAGAAGTGTGCACAACGTCCAATAGCTCCAGTGGTCGAAATACTCCCAGGCACAACAGGAGGGAGTCAACAATTGGTCTCCCACGTCAATCCCTGGAATCGCAACATCTTTGACGTGGGGGTAATAAGGGAGCCCTGAAAACAGAAGGAGCAGGCCTGCTGAAGCGTTTTTCACACTCAACCCGAAGGACGGAGTGAGAAAGGCAGGAACAGGAGGGAAAAGCAATGCGCCACCCCAGGCACGAGAAGGTGGCACACATTGATAGCGTTCAGGATGACTCTCTTAAGCGCACAACCAGCCAGAAAAAGACTCAGAAGAGACACCTCTTCTTTAGCCAGAGATCACCTGATCTTGGGGAAAATCTTGGGACGTCTCACTGAAATCTGTGGAGATCACGCGCATTTAGTGAGATCCAGGGCCAAAAACCGTTCGCCCGTGGGGCAAACTTGCTGGCCCCTGGGCGGATCTTGTAACCCGTACGTAGCAGGGATTGCTGTGCTCCCAGTGTCCGTAGGGAACCCACACGGAGGGGGTTGGGCAGCAGTCAACTTTCCTCATTGGTCCCAGGCATGCCCTTCAAGAAGACACACAGGGTGTCTCCCTCAATCCCTGTTGTTTCAGCATCCTGGCTCTAAAGCAGGTAAGAAAGGAGCTTGGATTCGGGATGAATGGGCCAGGGAAAGCTCCTTCACACTCACGGCGAGGTGACCGGCACAGGAGAGCAGGAGGGGAGAACCAGAAGCCAAAGGGCCCACTGCAGGACGGTGAGAACGGAGGCAGGCCCCTGGGGGCTTTCCCTGGCTCTCCAAACCTTAAAGCTCAGTGCGCTAGCCACACAACACCGCGGAAATGTGGAAAGAATCTATACCTCTTGCCTTCCCCCGGACCTCAGGTGATTTGGAGATCAATCTCCTGAGGTGACAGCCCGGCTCTTGCGAGATCTCAGGGAAATCTCGCCAGATCTTATGGAAATCTCACCAGACTCGGTCCAAATCAGGTGAGATCTCCCGCCCAACCCGTGAGATTTCCCGCCCAACCCGGTGAGGTTTCCCGCCAAACCTGGTGAGATTTCCAGGGCAAACATGGCGCGATATCCCGCCAACCTGCTGAGATTTCTGGCCAAACCGGGGAAGGCCTCCCACCAACCCTGGCGAGATAGCCCCCAAACCTGGGGAGAGATCTCGCCAAACATCGTGAGGTACCCCGCTGGGCCTCGTCCGATACGCCAGGAAACCTGGGGTGCTATCCCTCCAAACCGCGGGAGACGTCCCTCCAAACCGCGGGAGATGTCCCGAAAACCCTTGTGACGTTTCCCGACAACCCTCTTGAGAATTGCCGCCGACCCGCGTGAGTTTCCCGGCCAAACCCGTGAGTTTCCCGGCCAAACCTCGTGAGGTTCCCCGCCCAAGCGCATGAGTTTTCCCACCAACCTCGTGAGTTTTGCCGGCCATACGTCGCGCGTTTCCCGGCCACCCTCGTGAGCTTTCTAGCCCGACCTCCTGGGATTTCCAGCCGAACGTCGTGAGATTTCCAACCCCACCTCGTGAGATTGCCAGCCAGACCTCGTTTGCTTTGCCGCCAAACGTCCTGGGATGGCCAGCCAGACCTCGTGGGATCTGTGGCCCTGCCACTGATATCTAAGGCCAACCGCAGATGCGTCTGTCACCAATCCCCCAGTCGCAAGATGGGGGAGGGTGGAGAACTAGAACTCGCCAGCAGAGCGGCTTTGCACCCCTTAGGCAGTTAGGGAAGGCCTAGGCCAGATGGGGGCCGAACTGCTAATACCTGCGCTTTGAGAATTGCTCCCAGGCACCACGTGAGGGAAGAAAGAAGCTGTCTCCCACCTAAATCCCTGGTATCGCAACGTCCTGCGGGAGGACTGGGGAATAAGGGAGGACTGCATTCGGAATGAACGGGCCCTGGTGAATACCTCTGCACACGAAACTCGAGGGACGGAATGAGGAAAGCAGGAGGAGAAGGAGGAAGCGATTTGCCATCCTAAGCACCAAAAGTGAGCACGCACCCAAAACATGAAGGCTGATCCTGTTCAGGGCGAAACCACCCAGAAAAAGAAAAAAGAAACGATACCTCTCCTTTAGCGAGACATCAGATGATCTTGGGGAAAATCCGGTGAGATCTCATACAAATCTCGTGAGATCTCGGCCCATTTCTGGAGACGTAGGCCCGAAAATCCTTCGCACCTGTGGCAAACTCCCTGGCCCTTGGCTGGATCGTTTAGGCCCTCGGGAGCAGGGGCTGGCTGGTGTTCCTAATGGAAACAGTGAATACACATGGAAGGGTTGGGCGGAATTCTCCTTTCCTAATGGTTCACAGGCAGCCCTTGAGAAAGGCACAGTGTGTCTCCCACCTCAAACCATGTTGGTCAGCATCCCGGCCCTTTGGCATCTAAACCATCGGTGGGCCAGCTGGATGCTTATTCCTCCAAGGGATTTGTCCACATGGAAGCGCTGGGCAGAATTGTCCTTTCCTAATTGGGGCCCAGGAATGCCTTGAGAGAGACACAAAGTTTCTCACCCCTCAATCCCTGGTGTTTCAGCATCCTGGCTCCAAGGCCTCGGAACCACTGACGGGCCAGGTGCACGCTTCTTCACGGAAGCGATTGATACGGATGGAAGTGTCGGGCAGATTCCTGTTTTCCTAAGTCGTCCCAGGAATGCCCTTCAGAAAGGCACAGCATGGAAGTGGTGGCGAGAATTCCACTTTCCTCATTTGTCACAGACATGGCCCTTGGAAAGACACAAAGTGCCTCACACCGAAATCCCCGTGGTTTCAGCATCCTGGCTCTAAAGCAGTTAAGAAGGGCCGGTACGTGGGCCAGGCGGATGCTGACTCACACTCATCCAGACGTGTGAGAAGCAGGAGAGTGGAGGGGGAAAGAAGGAACAACGGTCCCCCATTGCAGGATGGTGAGAATAGAGGCAGCCCCCGTGGGGGCTCTTCCCAGCTCTCAATACCTTAATGCTCCCTGCAGTAGCCTCAGAAGGCCCTCGACATGAAAGAAAATAGACCTCTTTCCTTCACCGTACCTCCGTGATTTGGCAGGGAAATCTCATGTGACGCCAAGCCAAGCTTTTAGATCTCACCCATATCGAGCCAGTTCTCACGGAAATTTCACCAGATCCGTCCCAAATCACGTGAGATCTCACCCACACGTCCGGAGACTTCTAGCCATACATCCCGCTATCTCCTCCTCAGCTCATGAGGTTTCTCTCCAGACCCGGGAAGAACTCATCCACACCTCGGAGATAGCGAGCCCGGCCTCGCGAGATCTCACCCAAATCTTCTGATATGTCAGGCTCAGCTCTTGTCTTCTGTGGCCAAAACTTGATGCATCTGTGACCAATCACCCAGGCTCTGGGGGCGGTGGTGTGGGGAAATGGCCCTCCCCAGCACAGACTGCTTTGAGCCACTTAGGTGCTTAGGGATGGCACATTCCAGAAGTGTGCACAACGTCCAATAGCTCCAGTGGTCGAAATACTCCCAGGCACAACAGGAGGGAGTCAACAATTGGTCTCCCACGTCAATCCCTGGAATCGCAACATCTTTGACGTGGGGGTAATAAGGAGCCCTGAAAACAGAAGGAGCAGGCCTGCTGAAGCGTTTTTCACACTCAACCCGAAGGAGCGGAGTGAGAAAGGCAGGAACAGGAGGGGAAAAGCAATGCGCCACCCCAGGCACGAGAAGGTGGCACACATTGATAGCGTTCAGGATGACTCTCTTAAGCGCACAACCAGCCAGAAAAAGACTCAGAAGAGACACCTCTTCTTTAGCCAGAGATCACCTGATCTTGGGGAAAATCTTGGGACGTCTCACTGAAATCTGTGGAGATCACGGCGCATTTAGTGAGATCCAGGGCCAAAAACCGTTCCGCCGTGGGGCAAACTTGCTGGCCCCTGGGCGGATCTTGTAACCCGTACGTAGCAGGGATTGCTGTGCTCCCAGTGTCCGTAGGGAACCCACACGGAGGGGTTGGGCAGCAGTCAACTTTCCTCATTGGTCCCAGGCATGCCCTTCAAGAAGACACACAGGGTGTCTCCCTCAATCCCTGTTGTTTTCAGCATCCCTGGCTCTAAAGCAGGTAAGAAAGGAGCTTGGATTCGGGATGAATGGGCCAGGGGAAAGCTCCTTCACACTCACGGCGAGGTGACCGGCACAGGAGAGCAGGAGGGGAAACCAGAAGCCAAAGGGCCCACTGCAGGACGGTGAGAACGGAGGCAGGCCCCTGGGGGCTTTCCCTGGCTCTCCAAACCTTAAAGCTCAGTGCGCTAGCCACACACAACACCGCGGAAATGTGGAAAGAATCTATACCTCTTGCCTTCCCCCGGACCTCAGGTGATTTGGAGATCAATCTCCTGAGGTGACAGCCCGGCTCTTGCGAGATCTCAGGGAAATCTCGCCAGATCTTATGGAAATCTCACCAGACTCGGTCCAAATCAGGTGAGATCTCCCGCCCAACCCGTGAGATTTCCCGCCCAACCCGGTGAGGTTTCCCCGCCAAACCTGGTGAGATTTCCAGGCAAACATGGCGCGATATCCCGCCAACCTGCTGAGATTTCTGGCCAAACCGGGGAAGGCCTCCCACCAACCCTGGCGAGATAGCCCCCAAACCTGGGGAGAGATCTCGCCAAACATCGTGAGGTACCCCGCTGGGCCTCGTCCGATACGCCAGGAAACCTGGGGTGCTATCCCTCCAAACCGCGGGAGACGTCCCTCCAAACCGCGGGAGATGTCCCGAAAACCCTTGTGACGTTTCCCGACAACCCTCTTGAGAATTGCCGCCGACCCGCCGTGAGTTTCCCGGCCAAACCCCGTGAGTTTCCCGGCCAAACTCGTGAGGTTCCCCGCCCAAGCGCATGAGTTTTCCCACCAAACCTCGTGAGTTTGCCGGCCATACGTCGCGCCGTTTCCCGGCCACCCTCGTGAGCTTTCTAGCCCGACCTCCTGGGGTTTCCAGCCGAACGTCGTGAGATTTCCAACCCCCACCTCGTGAGATTGCCAGCCAGACCTCGTTTGCTTTGCCGCACAAACGTCCTGGGATGGCCAGCCAGACCTCGTGGGATCTGTGGCCCTGCCACTGATATCTAAGGCCAACCGCAGATGCGTCTGTCACCAATCCCCCAGTCGCAAGATGGGGGAGGGTGGAGAACTAGAACTCGCCAGCAGAGCCGGCTTTGCACCCCTTAGGCAGTTAGGGAAGGCCTAGGCCAGATGGGGGCCGAACTGCTAATACCTGCGCTTTGAGAATTGCTCCCAGGCACCACGTGAGGGAAGAAAGAAGCTGTCTCCCACCTAAATCCCTGGTATCGCAACGTCCTGCGGGAGGACTGGGGAATAAGGGAGGACTGCATTCGGAATGAACGGGCCTGGTGAATACCTCTGCACACGAAACTCGAGGGACGGAATGAGGAAAGCAGGAGGAGAAGGAGGAAGCGATTTGCCATCCTAAGCACCAAAAGTGAGCACGCACCCAAAACATGAAGGCTGATCCTGTTCAGGGCGAAACCACCCAGAAAAAGAAAAAGAAACGATACCTCTCCTTTAGCGAGACATCAGATGATCTTGGGGAAAATCCGGTGAGATCTCATACAAATCTCGTGAGATCTCGGCCCATTTCTGGAGACGTAGGCCCGAAAATCCTTCGCACCTGTGGCAAACTCCCTGGCCCTTGGCTGGATCGTTTAGGCCCTCGGGAGCAGGGCTGGCTGGTGTTCCTAATGGAAACAGTGAATACACATGGAAGGGGTTGGGCGGAATTCTCCTTTCCTAATGGTTCACAGGCAGCCCTTGAGAAAGGCACAGTGTGTCTCCCACCTCAAACCATGTTGGTCAGCATCCCGGCCCTTTGGCATCTAAACCATCGGTGGGCCAGCTGGATGCTTATTCCTCCAAGGGATTTGTCCACATGGAAGCGCTGGGCAGAATTGTCCTTTCCTAATTGGGCCCAGGAATGCCTTGAGAGAGACACAAAGTTTCTCACCCCTCAATCCCTGGTGTTTCAGCATCCTGGCTCCAAGGCCTCGGAACCACTGACGGGCCAGGTGCACGCTTCTTCACGGAAGCGATTGATACGGATGGAAGTGTCGGGCAGATTCCTGTTTTCCTAAGTCGTCCCAGGAATGCCCTTCAGAAAGGCACAGCATGGAAGTGGTGGCGAGAATTCCACTTTCCTCATTTGTCACAGACATGGCCCTTGGAAAGACACAAAGTGCCTCACACCGAAATCCCCGTGGTTTCAGCATCCTGGCTCTAAAGCAGTTAAGAAGGGCCGGTACGTGGGCCAGGCGGATGCTGACTCACACTCATCCAGACGTGTGAGAAGCAGGAGAGTGGAGGGGGAAAGAAGGAACAACGGTCCCCATTGCAGGATGGTGAGAATAGAGGCAGCCCCCGTGGGGGCTCTTCCCAGCTCTCAATACCTTAATGCTCCCTGCAGTAGCCTCAGAAGGCCCTCGACATGAAAGAAAATAGACCTCTTTCCTTCACCGTACCTCCGTGATTTGGCAGGGAAATCTCATGTGACGCCAAGCCAAGCTTTTAGATCTCACCCATATCGAGCCAGTTCTCACGGAAATTTCACCAGATCCGTCCAAATCACGTGAGATCTCACCCACACGTCCGGAGACTTCTAGCCATACATCCCGCTATCTCCTCCTCAGCTCATGAGGTTTCTCTCCAGACCCGGGAAGAACTCATCCACACCTCGGAGATAGCGAGCCCGGCCTCGCGAGATCTCACCCAAATCTTCTGAGATGTCAGGCTCAGCTCTTGTCTTCTGTGGCCAAAACTTGATGCATCTGTGACCAATCACCCAGGCTCTGGGGGCGGTGGTGTGGGGAAATGGCCCTCCCCAGCACAGACTGCTTTGAGCCACTTAGGTGCTTAGGGATGGCACATTCCAGAAGTGTGCACAACGTCCAATAGCTCCAGTGGTCGAAATACTCCCAGGCACAACAGGAGGGAGTCAACAATTGGTCTCCCACGTCAATCCCTGGAATCGCAACATCTTTGACGTGGGGGTAATAAGGGAGCCCTGAAAACAGAAGGAGCAGGCCTGCTGAAGCGTTTTTCACACTCAACCCGAAGGACGGAGTGAGAAAGGCAGGAACAGGAGGGAAAAGCAATGCGCCACCCCAGGCACGAGAAGGTGGCACACATTGATAGCGTTCAGGATGACTCTCTTAAGCGCACAACCAGCCAGAAAAAGACTCAGAAGAGACACCTCTTCTTTAGCCAGAGATCACCTGATCTTGGGGAAAATCTTGGGACGTCTCACTGAAATCTGTGGAGATCACGGCGCATTTAGTGAGATCCAGGGCCAAAAACCGTTCGCCCGTGGGGCAAACTTGCTGGCCCCTGGGCGGATCTTGTAACCCGTACGTAGCAGGGATTGCTGTGCTCCCAGTGTCCGTAGGGAACCCACACGGAGGGGTTGGGCAGCAGTCAACTTTCCTCATTGGTCCCAGGCATGCCCTTCAAGAAGACACACAGGGTGTCTCCCTCAATCCCTGTTGTTTCAGCATCCTGGCTCTAAAGCAGGTAAGAAAGGAGCTTGGATTCGGGATGAATGGGCCAGGGGAAAGCTCCTTCACACTCACGGCGAGGTGACCGGCACAGGAGAGCAGGAGGGGAAACCAGAAGCCAAAGGGCCCACTGCAGGACGGTGAGAACGGAGGCAGGCCCCTGGGGGCTTTCCCTGGCTCTCCAAACCTTAAAGCTCAGTGCGCTAGCCACACAACACCGCGGAAATGTGGAAAGAATCTATACCTCTTGCCTTCCCCGGACCTCAGGTGATTTGGAGATCAATCTCCTGAGGTGACAGCCCGGCTCTTGCGAGATCTCAGGGAAATCTCGCCAGATCTTATGGAAATCTCACCAGACTCGGTCCAAATCAGGTGAGATCTCCCGCCCAACCCGTGAGATTTCCCGCCCAACCCGGTGAGGTTTCCCGCCAAACCTGGTGAGATTTCCAGGCAAACATGGCGCGATATCCCGCCAACCTGCTGAGATTTCTGGCCAAACCGGGGAAGGCCTCCCACCAACCCTGGCGAGATAGCCCCCAAACCTGGGGAGAGATCTCGCCAAACATCGTGAGGTACCCCGCTGGGCCTCGTCCGATACGCCAGGAAACCTGGGGTGCTATCCCTCCAAACCGCGGGAGACGTCCCTCCAAACCGCGGGAGATGTCCCGAAAACCCTTGTGACGTTTCCCGACAACCCTCTTGAGAATTGCCGCCGACCCGCGTGAGTTTCCCGGCCAAACCCCGTGAGTTTCCCGGCCAATCCTCGTGAGGTTCCCCGCCCAAGCGCATGAGTTTTCCCACCAAACCTCGTGAGTTTGCCGGCCATACGTCGCGCGTTTCCCGGCCACCCTCGTGAGCTTTCTAGCCCGACCTCCTGGGGTTTCCAGCCGAACGTCGTGAGATTTCCAACCCCACCTCGTGAGATTGCCAGCCAGACCTCGTTTGCTTTGCCGCCAAACGTCCTGGGATGGCCAGCCAGACCTCGTGGGATCTGTGGCCCTGCCACTGATATCTAAGGCCAACCGCAGATGCGTCTGTCACCAATCCCCCAGTCGCAAGATGGGGGAGGGTGGAGAACTAGAACTCGCCAGCAGAGCCGGCTTTGCACCCCTTAGGCAGTTAGGGAAGGCCTAGGCCAGATGGGGGCCGAACTGCTAATACCTGCGCTTTGAGAATTGCTCCCAGGCACCACGTGAGGGAAGAAAGAAGCTGTCTCCCACCTAAATCCCTGGTATCGCAACGTCCTGCGGGAGGACTGGGGAATAAGGGAGGACTGCATTCGGAATGAACGGGCCTGGTGAATACCTCTGCACACGAAACTCGAGGGACGGAATGAGGAAAGCAGGAGGAGAAGGAGGAAGCGATTTGCCATCCTAAGCACCAAAAGTGAGCACGCACCCAAAACATGAAGGCTGATCCTGTTCAGGGCGAAACCACCCAGAAAAAGAAAAAGAAACGATACCTCTCCTTTAGCGAGACATCAGATGATCTTGGGGAAAATCCGGTGAGATCTCATACAAATCTCGTGAGATCTCGGCCCATTTCTGGAGACGTAGGCCCGAAAATCCTTCGCACCTGTGGCAAACTCCCTGGCCCTTGGCTGGATCGTTTAGGCCCTCGGGAGCAGGGCTGGCTGGTGTTCCTAATGGAAACAGTGAATACACATGGAAGGGTTGGGCGGAATTCTCCTTTCCTAATGGTTCACAGGCAGCCCTTGAGAAAGGCACAGTGTGTCTCCCACCTCAAACCATGTTGGTCAGCATCCCGGCCCTTTGGCATCTAAACCATCGGTGGGCCAGCTGGATGCTTATTCCTCCAAGGGATTTGTCCACATGGAAGCGCTGGGCAGAATTGTCCTTTCCTAATTGGGCCCAGGAATGCCTTGAGAGAGACACAAAGTTTCTCACCCCTCAATCCCTGGTGTTTCAGCATCCTGGCTCCAAGGCCTCGGAACCACTGACGGGCCAGGTGCACGCTTCTTCACGGAAGCGATTGATACGGATGGAAGTGTCGGGCAGATTCCTGTTTTCCTAAGTCGTCCCAGGAATGCCCTTCAGAAAGGCACAGCATGGAAGTGGTGGCGAGAATTCCACTTTCCTCATTTGTCACAGACATGGCCCTTGGAAAGACACAAAGTGCCTCACACCGAAATCCCCGTGGTTTCAGCATCCTGGCTCTAAAGCAGTTAAGAAGGGCCGGTACGTGGGCCAGGCGGATGCTGACTCACACTCATCCAGACGTGTGAGAAGCAGGAGAGTGGAGGGGGAAAGAAGGAACAACGGTCCCCATTGCAGGATGGTGAGAATAGAGGCAGCCCCCGTGGGGGCTCTTCCCAGCTCTCAATACCTTAATGCTCCCTGCAGTAGCCTCAGAAGGCCCTCGACATGAAAGAAAATAGACCTCTTTCCTTCACCGTACCTCCGTGATTTGGCAGGGAAATCTCATGTGACGCCAAGCCAAGCTTTTAGATCTCACCCATATCGAGCCAGTTCTCACGGAAATTTCACCAGATCCGTCCAAATCACGTGAGATCTCACCCACACGTCCGGAGACTTCTAGCCATACATCCCGCTATCTCCTCCTCAGCTCATGAGGTTTCTCTCCAGACCCGGGAAGAACTCATCCACACCTCGGAGATAGCGAGCCCGGCCTCGCGAGATCTCACCCAAATCTTCTGAGATGTCAGGCTCAGCTCTTGTCTTCTGTGGCCAAAACTTGATGCATCTGTGACCAATCACCCAGGCTCTGGGGGCGGTGGTGTGGGGAAATGGCCCTCCCCAGCACAGACTGCTTTGAGCCACTTAGGTGCTTAGGGATGGCACATTCCAGAAGTGTGCACAACGTCCAATAGCTCCAGTGGTCGAAATACTCCCAGGCACAACAGGAGGGAGTCAACAATTGGTCTCCCACGTCAATCCCTGGAATCGCAACATCTTTGACGTGGGGGTAATAAGGGAGCCCTGAAAACAGAAGGAGCAGGCCTGCTGAAGCGTTTTTCACACTCAACCCGAAGGACGGAGTGAGAAAGGCAGGAACAGGAGGGAAAAGCAATGCGCCACCCCAGGCACGAGAAGGTGGCACACATTGATAGCGTTCAGGATGACTCTCTTAAGCGCACAACCAGCCAGAAAAAGACTCAGAAGAGACACCTCTTCTTTAGCCAGAGATCACCTGATCTTGGGGAAAATCTTGGGACGTCTCACTGAAATCTGTGGAGATCACGGCGCATTTAGTGAGATCCAGGGCCAAAAACCGTTCGCCCGTGGGGCAAACTTGCTGGCCCCTGGGCGGATCTTGTAACCCGTACGTAGCAGGGATTGCTGTGCTCCCAGTGTCCGTAGGGAACCCACACGGAGGGGTTGGGCAGCAGTCAACTTTCCTCATTGGTCCCAGGCATGCCCTTCAAGAAGACACACAGGGTGTCTCCCTCAATCCCTGTTGTTTCAGCATCCTGGCTCTAAAGCAGGTAAGAAAGGAGCTTGGATTCGGGATGAATGGGCCAGGGGAAAGCTCCTTCACACTCACGGCGAGGTGACCGGCACAGGAGAGCAGGAGGGGAAACCAGAAGCCAAAGGGCCCACTGCAGGACGGTGAGAACGGAGGCAGGCCCCTGGGGGCTTTCCCTGGCTCTCCAAACCTTAAAGCTCAGTGCGCTAGCCACACAACACCGCGGAAATGTGGAAAGAATCTATACCTCTTGCCTTCCCCGGACCTCAGGTGATTTGGAGATCAATCTCCTGAGGTGACAGCCCGGCTCTTGCGAGATCTCAGGGAAATCTCGCCAGATCTTATGGAAATCTCACCAGACTCGGTCCAAATCAGGTGAGATCTCCCGCCCAACCCGTGAGATTTCCCGCCCAACCCGGTGAGGTTTCCCGCCAAACCTGGTGAGATTTCCAGGCAAACATGGCGCGATATCCCGCCAACCTGCTGAGATTTCTGGCCAAACCGGGGAAGGCCTCCCACCAACCCTGGCGAGATAGCCCCCAAACCTGGGGAGAGATCTCGCCAAACATCGTGAGGTACCCCGCTGGGCCTCGTCCGATACGCCAGGAAACCTGGGGTGCTATCCCTCCAAACCGCGGGAGACGTCCCTCCAAACCGCGGGAGATGTCCCGAAAACCCTTGTGACGTTTCCCGACAACCCTCTTGAGAATTGCCGCCGACCCGCGTGAGTTTCCCGGCCAAACCCCGTGAGTTTCCCGGCCAAACCTCGTGAGGTTCCCCGCCCAAGCGCATGAGTTTTCCCACCAAACCTCGTGAGTTTGCCGGCCATACGTCGCGCGTTTCCCGGCCACCCTCGTGAGCTTTCTAGCCCGACCTCCTGGGGTTTCCAGCCGAACGTCGTGAGATTTCCAACCCCACCTCGTGAGATTGCCAGCCAGACCTCGTTTGCTTTGCCGCCAAACGTCCTGGGATGGCCAGCCAGACCTCGTGGGATCTGTGGCCCTGCCACTGATATCTAAGGCCAACCGCAGATGCGTCTGTCACCAATCCCCCAGTCGCAAGATGGGGGAGGGTGGAGAACTAGAACTCGCCAGCAGAGCCGGCTTTGCACCCCTTAGGCAGTTAGGGAAGGCCTAGGCCAGATGGGGGCCGAACTGCTAATACCTGCGCTTTGAGAATTGCTCCCAGGCACCACGTGAGGGAAGAAAGAAGCTGTCTCCCACCTAAATCCCTGGTATCGCAACGTCCTGCGGGAGGACTGGGGAATAAGGGAGGACTGCATTCGGAATGAACGGGCCTGGTGAATACCTCTGCACACGAAACTCGAGGGACGGAATGAGGAAAGCAGGAGGAGAAGGAGGAAGCGATTTGCCATCCTAAGCACCAAAAGTGAGCACGCACCCAAAACATGAAGGCTGATCCTGTTCAGGGCGAAACCACCCAGAAAAAGAAAAAGAAACGATACCTCTCCTTTAGCGAGACATCAGATGATCTTGGGGAAAATCCGGTGAGATCTCATACAAATCTCGTGAGATCTCGGCCCATTTCTGGAGACGTAGGCCCGAAAATCCTTCGCACCTGTGGCAAACTCCCTGGCCCTTGGCTGGATCGTTTAGGCCCTCGGGAGCAGGGCTGGCTGGTGTTCCTAATGGAAACAGTGAATACACATGGAAGGGTTGGGCGGAATTCTCCTTTCCTAATGGTTCACAGGCAGCCCTTGAGAAAGGCACAGTGTGTCTCCCACCTCAAACCATGTTGGTCAGCATCCCGGCCCTTTGGCATCTAAACCATCGGTGGGCCAGCTGGATGCTTATTCCTCCAAGGGATTTGTCCACATGGAAGCGCTGGGCAGAATTGTCCTTTCCTAATTGGGCCCAGGAATGCCTTGAGAGAGACACAAAGTTTCTCACCCCTCAATCCCTGGTGTTTCAGCATCCTGGCTCCAAGGCCTCGGAACCACTGACGGGCCAGGTGCACGCTTCTTCACGGAAGCGATTGATACGGATGGAAGTGTCGGGCAGATTCCTGTTTTCCTAAGTCGTCCCAGGAATGCCCTTCAGAAAGGCACAGCATGGAAGTGGTGGCGAGAATTCCACTTTCCTCATTTGTCACAGACATGGCCCTTGGAAAGACACAAAGTGCCTCACACCGAAATCCCCGTGGTTTCAGCATCCTGGCTCTAAAGCAGTTAAGAAGGGCCGGTACGTGGGCCAGGCGGATGCTGACTCACACTCATCCAGACGTGTGAGAAGCAGGAGAGTGGAGGGGGAAAGAAGGAACAACGGTCCCCATTGCAGGATGTTGAGAATAGAGGCAGCCCCCGTGGGGGCTCTTCCCAGCTCTCAATACCTTAATGCTCCCTGCAGTAGCCTCAGAAGGCCCTCGACATGAAAGAAAATAGACCTCTTTCCTTCACCGTACCTCCGTGATTTGGCAGGGAAATCTCATGTGACGCCAAGCCAAGCTTTTAGATCTCACCCATATCGAGCCAGTTCTCACGGAAATTTCACCAGATCCGTCCAAATCACGTGAGATCTCACCCACACGTCCGGAGACTTCTAGCCATACATCCCGCTATCTCCTCCTCAGCTCATGAGGTTTCTCTCCAGACCCGGGAAGAACTCATCCACACCTCGGAGATAGCGAGCCCGGCCTCGCGAGATCTCACCCAAATCTTCTGATATGTCAGGCTCAGCTCTTGTCTTCTGTGGCCAAAACTTGATGCATCTGTGACCAATCACCCAGGCTCTGGGGGCGGTGGTGTGGGGAAATGGCCCTCCCCAGCACAGACTGCTTTGAGCCACTTAGGTGCTTAGGGATGGCACATTCCAGAAGTGTGCACAACGTCCAATAGCTCCAGTGGTCGAAATACTCCCAGGCACAACAGGAGGGAGTCAACAATTGGTCTCCCACGTCAATCCCTGGAATCGCAACATCTTTGACGTGGGGGTAATAAGGGAGCCCTGAAAACAGAAGGAGCAGGCCTGCTGAAGCGTTTTTCACACTCAACCCGAAGGACGGAGTGAGAAAGGCAGGAACAGGAGGGAAAAGCAATGCGCCACCCCAGGCACGAGAAGGTGGCACACATTGATAGCGTTCAGGATGACTCTCTTAAGCGCACAACCAGCCAGAAAAAGACTCAGAAGAGACACCTCTTCTTTAGCCAGAGATCACCTGATCTTGGGGAAAATCTTGGGACGTCTCACTGAAATCTGTGGAGATCACGGCGCATTTAGTGAGATCCAGGGCCAAAAACCGTTCGCCCGTGGGGCAAACTTGCTGGCCCCTGGGCGGATCTTGTAACCCGTACGTAGCAGGGATTGCTGTGCTCCCAGTGTCCGTAGGGAACCCACACGGAGGGGTTGGGCAGCAGTCAACTTTCCTCATTGGTCCCAGGCATGCCCTTCAAGAAGACACACAGGGTGTCTCCCTCAATCCCTGTTGTTTCAGCATCCTGGCTCTAAAGCAGGTAAGAAAGGAGCTTGGATTCGGGATGAATGGGCCAGGGGAAAGCTCCTTCACACTCACGGCGAGGTGACCGGCACAGGAGAGCAGGAGGGGAAACCAGAAGCCAAAGGGCCCACTGCAGGACGGTGAGAACGGAGGCAGGCCCCTGGGGGCTTTCCCTGGCTCTCCAAACCTTAAAGCTCAGTGCGCTAGCCACACAACACCGCGGAAATGTGGAAAGAATCTATACCTCTTGCCTTCCCCGGACCTCAGGTGATTTGGAGATCAATCTCCTGAGGTGACAGCCCGGCTCTTGCGAGATCTCAGGGAAATCTCGCCAGATCTTATGGAAATCTCACCAGACTCGGTCCAAATCAGGTGAGATCTCCCGCCCAACCCGTGAGATTTCCCGCCCAACCCGGTGAGGTTTCCCGCCAAACCTGGTGAGATTTCCAGGCAAACATGGCGCGATATCCCGCCAACCTGCTGAGATTTCTGGCCAAACCGGGGAAGGCCTCCCACCAACCCTGGCGAGATAGCCCCCAAACCTGGGGAGAGATCTCGCCAAACATCGTGAGGTACCCCGCTGGGCCTCGTCCGATACGCCAGGAAACCTGGGGTGCTATCCCTCCAAACCGCGGGAGACGTCCCTCCAAACCGCGGGAGATGTCCCGAAAACCCTTGTGACGTTTCCCGACAACCCTCTTGAGAATTGCCGCCGACCCGCGTGAGTTTCCCGGCCAAACCCCGTGAGTTTCCCGGCCAATCCTCGTGAGGTTCCCCGCCCAAGCGCATGAGTTTTCCCACCAAACCTCGTGAGTTTGCCGGCCATACGTCGCGCGTTTCCCGGCCACCCTCGTGAGCTTTCTAGCCCGACCTCCTGGGGTTTCCAGCCGAACGTCGTGAGATTTCCAACCCCACCTCGTGAGATTGCCAGCCAGACCTCGTTTGCTTTGCCGCCAAACGTCCTGGGATGGCCAGCCAGACCTCGTGGGATCTGTGGCCCTGCCACTGATATCTAAGGCCAACCGCAGATGCGTCTGTCACCAATCCCCCAGTCGCAAGATGGGGGAGGGTGGAGAACTAGAACTCGCCAGCAGAGCCGGCTTTGCACCCCTTAGGCAGTTAGGGAAGGCCTAGGCCAGATGGGGGCCGAACTGCTAATACCTGCGCTTTGAGAATTGCTCCCAGGCACCACGTGAGGGAAGAAAGAAGCTGTCTCCCACCTAAATCCCTGGTATCGCAACGTCCTGCGGGAGGACTGGGGAATAAGGGAGGACTGCATTCGGAATGAACGGGCCTGGTGAATACCTCTGCACACGAAACTCGAGGGACGGAATGAGGAAAGCAGGAGGAGAAGGAGGAAGCGATTTGCCATCCTAAGCACCAAAAGTGAGCACGCACCCAAAACATGAAGGCTGATCCTGTTCAGGGCGAAACCACCCAGAAAAAGAAAAAGAAACGATACCTCTCCTTTAGCGAGACATCAGATGATCTTGGGGAAAATCCGGTGAGATCTCATACAAATCTCGTGAGATCTCGGCCCATTTCTGGAGACGTAGGCCCGAAAATCCTTCGCACCTGTGGCAAACTCCCTGGCCCTTGGCTGGATCGTTTAGGCCCTCGGGAGCAGGGCTGGCTGGTGTTCCTAATGGAAACAGTGAATACACATGGAAGGGTTGGGCGGAATTCTCCTTTCCTAATGGTTCACAGGCAGCCCTTGAGAAAGGCACAGTGTGTCTCCCACCTCAAACCATGTTGGTCAGCATCCCGGCCCTTTGGCATCTAAACCATCGGTGGGCCAGCTGGATGCTTATTCCTCCAAGGGATTTGTCCACATGGAAGCGCTGGGCAGAATTGTCCTTTCCTAATTGGGCCCAGGAATGCCTTGAGAGAGACACAAAGTTTCTCACCCCTCAATCCCTGGTGTTTCAGCATCCTGGCTCCAAGGCCTCGGAACCACTGACGGGCCAGGTGCACGCTTCTTCACGGAAGCGATTGATACGGATGGAAGTGTCGGGCAGATTCCTGTTTTCCTAAGTCGTCCCAGGAATGCCCTTCAGAAAGGCACAGCATGGAAGTGGTGGCGAGAATTCCACTTTCCTCATTTGTCACAGACATGGCCCTTGGAAAGACACAAAGTGCCTCACACCGAAATCCCCGTGGTTTCAGCATCCTGGCTCTAAAGCAGTTAAGAAGGGCCGGTACGTGGGCCAGGCGGATGCTGACTCACACTCATCCAGACGTGTGAGAAGCAGGAGAGTGGAGGGGGAAAGAAGGAACAACGGTCCCCATTGCAGGATGGTGAGAATAGAGGCAGCCCCCGTGGGGGCTCTTCCCAGCTCTCAATACCTTAATGCTCCCTGCAGTAGCCTCAGAAGGCCCTCGACATGAAAGAAAATAGACCTCTTTCCTTCACCGTACCTCCGTGATTTGGCAGGGAAATCTCATGTGACGCCAAGCCAAGCTTTTAGATCTCACCCATATCGAGCCAGTTCTCACGGAAATTTCACCAGATCCGTCCAAATCACGTGAGATCTCACCCACACGTCCGGAGACTTCTAGCCATACATCCCGCTATCTCCTCCTCAGCTCATGAGGTTTCTCTCCAGACCCGGGAAGAACTCATCCACACCTCGGAGATAGCGAGCCCGGCCTCGCGAGATCTCACCCAAATCTTCTGATATGTCAGGCTCAGCTCTTGTCTTCTGTGGCCAAAACTTGATGCATCTGTGACCAATCACCCAGGCTCTGGGGGCGGTGGTGTGGGGAAATGGCCCTCCCCAGCACAGACTGCTTTGAGCCACTTAGGTGCTTAGGGATGGCACATTCCAGAAGTGTGCACAACGTCCAATAGCTCCAGTGGTCGAAATACTCCCAGGCACAACAGGAGGGAGTCAACAATTGGTCTCCCACGTCAATCCCTGGAATCGCAACATCTTTGACGTGGGGGTAATAAGGGAGCCCTGAAAACAGAAGGAGCAGGCCTGCTGAAGCGTTTTTCACACTCAACCCGAAGGACGGAGTGAGAAAGGCAGGAACAGGAGGGAAAAGCAATGCGCCACCCCAGGCACGAGAAGGTGGCACACATTGATAGCGTTCAGGATGACTCTCTTAAGCGCACAACCAGCCAGAAAAAGACTCAGAAGAGACACCTCTTCTTTAGCCAGAGATCACCTGATCTTGGGGAAAATCTTGGGACGTCTCACTGAAATCTGTGGAGATCACGGCGCATTTAGTGAGATCCAGGGCCAAAAACCGTTCGCCCGTGGGGCAAACTTGCTGGCCCCTGGGCGGATCTTGTAACCCGTACGTAGCAGGGATTGCTGTGCTCCCAGTGTCCGTAGGGAACCCACACGGAGGGGTTGGGCAGCAGTCAACTTTCCTCATTGGTCCCAGGCATGCCCTTCAAGAAGACACACAGGGTGTCTCCCTCAATCCCTGTTGTTTCAGCATCCTGGCTCTAAAGCAGGTAAGAAAGGAGCTTGGATTCGGGATGAATGGGCCAGGGGAAAGCTCCTTCACACTCACGGCGAGGTGACCGGCACAGGAGAGCAGGAGGGGAAACCAGAAGCCAAAGGGCCCACTGCAGGACGGTGAGAACGGAGGCAGGCCCCTGGGGGCTTTCCCTGGCTCTCCAAACCTTAAAGCTCAGTGCGCTAGCCACACAACACCGCGGAAATGTGGAAAGAATCTATACCTCTTGCCTTCCCCGGACCTCAGGTGATTTGGAGATCAATCTCCTGAGGTGACAGCCCGGCTCTTGCGAGATCTCAGGGAAATCTCGCCAGATCTTATGGAAATCTCACCAGACTCGGTCCAAATCAGGTGAGATCTCCCGCCCAACCCGTGAGATTTCCCGCCCAACCCGGTGAGGTTTCCCGCCAAACCTGGTGAGATTTCCAGGCAAACATGGCGCGATATCCCGCCAACCTGCTGAGATTTCTGGCCAAACCGGGGAAGGCCTCCCACCAACCCTGGCGAGATAGCCCCCAAACCTGGGGAGAGATCTCGCCAAACATCGTGAGGTACCCCGCTGGGCCTCGTCCGATACGCCAGGAAACCTGGGGTGCTATCCCTCCAAACCGCGGGAGACGTCCCTCCAAACCGCGGGAGATGTCCCGAAAACCCTTGTGACGTTTCCCGACAACCCTCTTGAGAATTGCCGCCGACCCGCGTGAGTTTCCCGGCCAAACCCCGTGAGTTTCCCGGCCAAACCTCGTGAGGTTCCCCGCCCAAGCGCATGAGTTTTCCCACCAAACCTCGTGAGTTTGCCGGCCATACGTCGCGCGTTTCCCGGCCACCCTCGTGAGCTTTCTAGCCCGACCTCCTGGGGTTTCCAGCCGAACGTCGTGAGATTTCCAACCCCACCTCGTGAGATTGCCAGCCAGACCTCGTTTGCTTTGCCGCCAAACGTCCTGGGATGGCCAGCCAGACCTCGTGGGATCTGTGGCCCTGCCACTGATATCTAAGGCCAACCGCAGATGCGTCTGTCACCAATCCCCCAGTCGCAAGATGGGGGAGGGTGGAGAACTAGAACTCGCCAGCAGAGCCGGCTTTGCACCCCTTAGGCAGTTAGGGAAGGCCTAGGCCAGATGGGGGCCGAACTGCTAATACCTGCGCTTTGAGAATTGCTCCCAGGCACCACGTGAGGGAAGAAAGAAGCTGTCTCCCACCTAAATCCCTGGTATCGCAACGTCCTGCGGGAGGACTGGGGAATAAGGGAGGACTGCATTCGGAATGAACGGGCCTGGTGAATACCTCTGCACACGAAACTCGAGGGACGGAATGAGGAAAGCAGGAGGAGAAGGAGGAAGCGATTTGCCATCCTAAGCACCAAAAGTGAGCACGCACCCAAAACATGAAGGCTGATCCTGTTCAGGGCGAAACCACCCAGAAAAAGAAAAAGAAACGATACCTCTCCTTTAGCGAGACATCAGATGATCTTGGGGAAAATCCGGTGAGATCTCATACAAATCTCGTGAGATCTCGGCCCATTTCTGGAGACGTAGGCCCGAAAATCCTTCGCACCTGTGGCAAACTCCCTGGCCCTTGGCTGGATCGTTTAGGCCCTCGGGAGCAGGGCTGGCTGGTGTTCCTAATGGAAACAGTGAATACACATGGAAGGGTTGGGCGGAATTCTCCTTTCCTAATGGTTCACAGGCAGCCCTTGAGAAAGGCACAGTGTGTCTCCCACCTCAAACCATGTTGGTCAGCATCCCGGCCCTTTGGCATCTAAACCATCGGTGGGCCAGCTGGATGCTTATTCCTCCAAGGGATTTGTCCACATGGAAGCGCTGGGCAGAATTGTCCTTTCCTAATTGGGCCCAGGAATGCCTTGAGAGAGACACAAAGTTTCTCACCCCTCAATCCCTGGTGTTTCAGCATCCTGGCTCCAAGGCCTCGGAACCACTGACGGGCCAGGTGCACGCTTCTTCACGGAAGCGATTGATACGGATGGAAGTGTCGGGCAGATTCCTGTTTTCCTAAGTCGTCCCAGGAATGCCCTTCAGAAAGGCACAGCATGGAAGTGGTGGCGAGAATTCCACTTTCCTCATTTGTCACAGACATGGCCCTTGGAAAGACACAAAGTGCCTCACACCGAAATCCCCGTGGTTTCAGCATCCTGGCTCTAAAGCAGTTAAGAAGGGCCGGTACGTGGGCCAGGCGGATGCTGACTCACACTCATCCAGACGTGTGAGAAGCAGGAGAGTGGAGGGGGAAAGAAGGAACAACGGTCCCCATTGCAGGATGGTGAGAATAGAGGCAGCCCCCGTGGGGGCTCTTCCCAGCTCTCAATACCTTAATGCTCCCTGCAGTAGCCTCAGAAGGCCCTCGACATGAAAGAAAATAGACCTCTTTCCTTCACCGTACCTCCGTGATTTGGCAGGGAAATCTCATGTGACGCCAAGCCAAGCTTTTAGATCTCACCCATATCGAGCCAGTTCTCACGGAAATTTCACCAGATCCGTCCAAATCACGTGAGATCTCACCCACACGTCCGGAGACTTCTAGCCATACATCCCGCTATCTCCTCCTCAGCTCATGAGGTTTCTCTCCAGACCCGGGAAGAACTCATCCACACCTCGGAGATAGCGAGCCCGGCCTCGCGAGATCTCACCCAAATCTTCTGATATGTCAGGCTCAGCTCTTGTCTTCTGTGGCCAAAACTTGATGCATCTGTGACCAATCACCCAGGCTCTGGGGGCGGTGGTGTGGGGAAATGGCCCTCCCCAGCACAGACTGCTTTGAGCCACTTAGGTGCTTAGGGATGGCACATTCCAGAAGTGTGCACAACGTCCAATAGCTCCAGTGGTCGAAATACTCCCAGGCACAACAGGAGGGAGTCAACAATTGGTCTCCCACGTCAATCCCTGGAATCGCAACATCTTTGACGTGGGGGTAATAAGGGAGCCCTGAAAACAGAAGGAGCAGGCCTGCTGAAGCGTTTTTCACACTCAACCCGAAGGACGGAGTGAGAAAGGCAGGAACAGGAGGGAAAAGCAATGCGCCACCCCAGGCACGAGAAGGTGGCACACATTGATAGCGTTCAGGATGACTCTCTTAAGCGCACAACCAGCCAGAAAAAGACTCAGAAGAGACACCTCTTCTTTAGCCAGAGATCACCTGATCTTGGGGAAAATCTTGGGACGTCTCACTGAAATCTGTGGAGATCACGGCGCATTTAGTGAGATCCAGGGCCAAAAACCGTTCGCCCGTGGGGCAAACTTGCTGGCCCCTGGGCGGATCTTGTAACCCGTACGTAGCAGGGATTGCTGTGCTCCCAGTGTCCGTAGGGAACCCACACGGAGGGGTTGGGCAGCAGTCAACTTTCCTCATTGGTCCCAGGCATGCCCTTCAAGAAGACACACAGGGTGTCTCCCTCAATCCCTGTTGTTTCAGCATCCTGGCTCTAAAGCAGGTAAGAAAGGAGCTTGGATTCGGGATGAATGGGCCAGGGGAAAGCTCCTTCACACTCACGGCGAGGTGACCGGCACAGGAGAGCAGGAGGGGAAACCAGAAGCCAAAGGGCCCACTGCAGGACGGTGAGAACGGAGGCAGGCCCCTGGGGGCTTTCCCTGGCTCTCCAAACCTTAAAGCTCAGTGCGCTAGCCACACAACACCGCGGAAATGTGGAAAGAATCTATACCTCTTGCCTTCCCCGGACCTCAGGTGATTTGGAGATCAATCTCCTGAGGTGACAGCCCGGCTCTTGCGAGATCTCAGGGAAATCTCGCCAGATCTTATGGAAATCTCACCAGACTCGGTCCAAATCAGGTGAGATCTCCCGCCCAACCCGTGAGATTTCCCGCCCAACCCGGTGAGGTTTCCCGCCAAACCTGGTGAGATTTCCAGGCAAACATGGCGCGATATCCCGCCAACCTGCTGAGATTTCTGGCCAAACCGGGGAAGGCCTCCCACCAACCCTGGCGAGATAGCCCCCAAACCTGGGGAGAGATCTCGCCAAACATCGTGAGGTACCCCGCTGGGCCTCGTCCGATACGCCAGGAAACCTGGGGTGCTATCCCTCCAAACCGCGGGAGACGTCCCTCCAAACCGCGGGAGATGTCCCGAAAACCCTTGTGACGTTTCCCGACAACCCTCTTGAGAATTGCCGCCGACCCGCGTGAGTTTCCCGGCCAAACCCCGTGAGTTTCCCGGCCAAACCTCGTGAGGTTCCCCGCCCAAGCGCATGAGTTTTCCCACCAAACCTCGTGAGTTTGCCGGCCATACGTCGCGCGTTTCCCGGCCACCCTCGTGAGCTTTCTAGCCCGACCTCCTGGGGTTTCCAGCCGAACGTCGTGAGATTTCCAACCCCACCTCGTGAGATTGCCAGCCAGACCTCGTTTGCTTTGCCGCCAAACGTCCTGGGATGGCCAGCCAGACCTCGTGGGATCTGTGGCCCTGCCACTGATATCTAAGGCCAACCGCAGATGCGTCTGTCACCAATCCCCCAGTCGCAAGATGGGGGAGGGTGGAGAACTAGAACTCGCCAGCAGAGCCGGCTTTGCACCCCTTAGGCAGTTAGGGAAGGCCTAGGCCAGATGGGGGCCGAACTGCTAATACCTGCGCTTTGAGAATTGCTCCCAGGCACCACGTGAGGGAAGAAAGAAGCTGTCTCCCACCTAAATCCCTGGTATCGCAACGTCCTGCGGGAGGACTGGGGAATAAGGGAGGACTGCATTCGGAATGAACGGGCCTGGTGAATACCTCTGCACACGAAACTCGAGGGACGGAATGAGGAAAGCAGGAGGAGAAGGAGGAAGCGATTTGCCATCCTAAGCACCAAAAGTGAGCACGCACCCAAAACATGAAGGCTGATCCTGTTCAGGGCGAAACCACCCAGAAAAAGAAAAAGAAACGATACCTCTCCTTTAGCGAGACATCAGATGATCTTGGGGAAAATCCGGTGAGATCTCATACAAATCTCGTGAGATCTCGGCCCATTTCTGGAGACGTAGGCCCGAAAATCCTTCGCACCTGTGGCAAACTCCCTGGCCCTTGGCTGGATCGTTTAGGCCCTCGGGAGCAGGGCTGGCTGGTGTTCCTAATGGAAACAGTGAATACACATGGAAGGGTTGGGCGGAATTCTCCTTTCCTAATGGTTCACAGGCAGCCCTTGAGAAAGGCACAGTGTGTCTCCCACCTCAAACCATGTTGGTCAGCATCCCGGCCCTTTGGCATCTAAACCATCGGTGGGCCAGCTGGATGCTTATTCCTCCAAGGGATTTGTCCACATGGAAGCGCTGGGCAGAATTGTCCTTTCCTAATTGGGCCCAGGAATGCCTTGAGAGAGACACAAAGTTTCTCACCCCTCAATCCCTGGTGTTTCAGCATCCTGGCTCCAAGGCCTCGGAACCACTGACGGGCCAGGTGCACGCTTCTTCACGGAAGCGATTGATACGGATGGAAGTGTCGGGCAGATTCCTGTTTTCCTAAGTCGTCCCAGGAATGCCCTTCAGAAAGGCACAGCATGGAAGTGGTGGCGAGAATTCCACTTTCCTCATTTGTCACAGACATGGCCCTTGGAAAGACACAAAGTGCCTCACACCGAAATCCCCGTGGTTTCAGCATCCTGGCTCTAAAGCAGTTAAGAAGGGCCGGTACGTGGGCCAGGCGGATGCTGACTCACACTCATCCAGACGTGTGAGAAGCAGGAGAGTGGAGGGGGAAAGAAGGAACAACGGTCCCCATTGCAGGATGGTGAGAATAGAGGCAGCCCCCGTGGGGGCTCTTCCCAGCTCTCAATACCTTAATGCTCCCTGCAGTAGCCTCAGAAGGCCCTCGACATGAAAGAAAATAGACCTCTTTCCTTCACCGTACCTCCGTGATTTGGCAGGGAAATCTCATGTGACGCCAAGCCAAGCTTTTAGATCTCACCCATATCGAGCCAGTTCTCACGGAAATTTCACCAGATCCGTCCAAATCACGTGAGATCTCACCCACACGTCCGGAGACTTCTAGCCATACATCCCGCTATCTCCTCCTCAGCTCATGAGGTTTCTCTCCAGACCCGGGAAGAACTCATCCACACCTCGGAGATAGCGAGCCCGGCCTCGCGAGATCTCACCCAAATCTTCTGATATGTCAGGCTCAGCTCTTGTCTTCTGTGGCCAAAACTTGATGCATCTGTGACCAATCACCCAGGCTCTGGGGGCGGTGGTGTGGGGAAATGGCCCTCCCCAGCACAGACTGCTTTGAGCCACTTAGGTGCTTAGGGATGGCACATTCCAGAAGTGTGCACAACGTCCAATAGCTCCAGTGGTCGAAATACTCCCAGGCACAACAGGAGGGAGTCAACAATTGGTCTCCCACGTCAATCCCTGGAATCGCAACATCTTTGACGTGGGGGTAATAAGGGAGCCCTGAAAACAGAAGGAGCAGGCCTGCTGAAGCGTTTTTCACACTCAACCCGAAGGACGGAGTGAGAAAGGCAGGAACAGGAGGGAAAAGCAATGCGCCACCCCAGGCACGAGAAGGTGGCACACATTGATAGCGTTCAGGATGACTCTCTTAAGCGCACAACCAGCCAGAAAAAGACTCAGAAGAGACACCTCTTCTTTAGCCAGAGATCACCTGATCTTGGGGAAAATCTTGGGACGTCTCACTGAAATCTGTGGAGATCACGGCGCATTTAGTGAGATCCAGGGCCAAAAACCGTTCGCCCGTGGGGCAAACTTGCTGGCCCCTGGGCGGATCTTGTAACCCGTACGTAGCAGGGATTGCTGTGCTCCCAGTGTCCGTAGGGAACCCACACGGAGGGGTTGGGCAGCAGTCAACTTTCCTCATTGGTCCCAGGCATGCCCTTCAAGAAGACACACAGGGTGTCTCCCTCAATCCCTGTTGTTTCAGCATCCTGGCTCTAAAGCAGGTAAGAAAGGAGCTTGGATTCGGGATGAATGGGCCAGGGGAAAGCTCCTTCACACTCACGGCGAGGTGACCGGCACAGGAGAGCAGGAGGGGAAACCAGAAGCCAAAGGGCCCACTGCAGGACGGTGAGAACGGAGGCAGGCCCCTGGGGGCTTTCCCTGGCTCTCCAAACCTTAAAGCTCAGTGCGCTAGCCACACAACACCGCGGAAATGTGGAAAGAATCTATACCTCTTGCCTTCCCCGGACCTCAGGTGATTTGGAGATCAATCTCCTGAGGTGACAGCCCGGCTCTTGCGAGATCTCAGGGAAATCTCGCCAGATCTTATGGAAATCTCACCAGACTCGGTCCAAATCAGGTGAGATCTCCCGCCCAACCCGTGAGATTTCCCGCCCAACCCGGTGAGGTTTCCCGCCAAACCTGGTGAGATTTCCAGGCAAACATGGCGAGATATCCCGCCAACCTGCTGAGATTTCTGGCCAAACCGGGGAAGGCCTCCCACCAACCCTGGCGAGATAGCCCCCAAACCTGGGGAGAGATCTCGCCAAACATCGTGAGGTACCCCGCTGGGCCTCGTCCGATACGCCAGGAAACCTGGGGTGCTATCCCTCCAAACCGCGGGAGACGTCCCTCCAAACCGCGGGAGATGTCCCGAAAACCCTTGTGACGTTTCCCGACAACCCTCTTGAGAATTGCCGCCGACCCGCGTGAGTTTCCCGGCCAAACCCCGTGAGTTTCCCGGCCAAACCTCGTGAGGTTCCCCGCCCAAGCGCATGAGTTTTCCCACCAAACCTCGTGAGTTTGCCGGCCATACGTCGCGCGTTTCCCGGCCACCCTCGTGAGCTTTCTAGCCCGACCTCCTGGGGTTTCCAGCCGAACGTCGTGAGATTTCCAACCCCACCTCGTGAGATTGCCAGCCAGACCTCGTTTGCTTTGCCGCCAAACGTCCTGGGATGGCCAGCCAGACCTCGTGGGATCTGTGGCCCTGCCACTGATATCTAAGGCCAACCGCAGATGCGTCTGTCACCAATCCCCCAGTCGCAAGATGGGGGAGGGTGGAGAACTAGAACTCGCCAGCAGAGCCGGCTTTGCACCCCTTAGGCAGTTAGGGAAGGCCTAGGCCAGATGGGGGCCGAACTGCTAATACCTGCGCTTTGAGAATTGCTCCCAGGCACCACGTGAGGGAAGAAAGAAGCTGTCTCCCACCTAAATCCCTGGTATCGCAACGTCCTGCGGGAGGACTGGGGAATAAGGGAGGACTGCATTCGGAATGAACGGGCCTGGTGAATACCTCTGCACACGAAACTCGAGGGACGGAATGAGGAAAGCAGGAGGAGAAGGAGGAAGCGATTTGCCATCCTAAGCACCAAAAGTGAGCACGCACCCAAAACATGAAGGCTGATCCTGTTCAGGGCGAAACCACCCAGAAAAAGAAAAAGAAACGATACCTCTCCTTTAGCGAGACATCAGATGATCTTGGGGAAAATCCGGTGAGATCTCATACAAATCTCGTGAGATCTCGGCCCATTTCTGGAGACGTAGGCCCGAAAATCCTTCGCACCTGTGGCAAACTCCCTGGCCCTTGGCTGGATCGTTTAGGCCCTCGGGAGCAGGGCTGGCTGGTGTTCCTAATGGAAACAGTGAATACACATGGAAGGGTTGGGCGGAATTCTCCTTTCCTAATGGTTCACAGGCAGCCCTTGAGAAAGGCACAGTGTGTCTCCCACCTCAAACCATGTTGGTCAGCATCCCGGCCCTTTGGCATCTAAACCATCGGTGGGCCAGCTGGATGCTTATTCCTCCAAGGGATTTGTCCACATGGAAGCGCTGGGCAGAATTGTCCTTTCCTAATTGGGCCCAGGAATGCCTTGAGAGAGACACAAAGTTTCTCACCCCTCAATCCCTGGTGTTTCAGCATCCTGGCTCCAAGGCCTCGGAACCACTGACGGGCCAGGTGCACGCTTCTTCACGGAAGCGATTGATACGGATGGAAGTGTCGGGCAGATTCCTGTTTTCCTAAGTCGTCCCAGGAATGCCCTTCAGAAAGGCACAGCATGGAAGTGGTGGCGAGAATTCCACTTTCCTCATTTGTCACAGACATGGCCCTTGGAAAGACACAAAGTGCCTCACACCGAAATCCCCGTGGTTTCAGCATCCTGGCTCTAAAGCAGTTAAGAAGGGCCGGTACGTGGGCCAGGCGGATGCTGACTCACACTCATCCAGACGTGTGAGAAGCAGGAGAGTGGAGGGGGAAAGAAGGAACAACGGTCCCCATTGCAGGATGGTGAGAATAGAGGCAGCCCCCGTGGGGGCTCTTCCCAGCTCTCAATACCTTAATGCTCCCTGCAGTAGCCTCAGAAGGCCCTCGACATGAAAGAAAATAGACCTCTTTCCTTCACCGTACCTCCGTGATTTGGCAGGGAAATCTCATGTGACGCCAAGCCAAGCTTTTAGATCTCACCCATATCGAGCCAGTTCTCACGGAAATTTCACCAGATCCGTCCAAATCACGTGAGATCTCACCCACACGTCCGGAGACTTCTAGCCATACATCCCGCTATCTCCTCCTCAGCTCATGAGGTTTCTCTCCAGACCCGGGAAGAACTCATCCACACCTCGGAGATAGCGAGCCCGGCCTCGCGAGATCTCACCCAAATCTTCTGATATGTCAGGCTCAGCTCTTGTCTTCTGTGGCCAAAACTTGATGCATCTGTGACCAATCACCCAGGCTCTGGGGGCGGTGGTGTGGGGAAATGGCCCTCCCCAGCACAGACTGCTTTGAGCCACTTAGGTGCTTAGGGATGGCACATTCCAGAAGTGTGCACAACGTCCAATAGCTCCAGTGGTCGAAATACTCCCAGGCACAACAGGAGGGAGTCAACAATTGGTCTCCCACGTCAATCCCTGGAATCGCAACATCTTTGACGTGGGGGTAATAAGGGAGCCCTGAAAACAGAAGGAGCAGGCCTGCTGAAGCGTTTTTCACACTCAACCCGAAGGACGGAGTGAGAAAGGCAGGAACAGGAGGGAAAAGCAATGCGCCACCCCAGGCACGAGAAGGTGGCACACATTGATAGCGTTCAGGATGACTCTCTTAAGCGCACAACCAGCCAGAAAAAGACTCAGAAGAGACACCTCTTCTTTAGCCAGAGATCACCTGATCTTGGGGAAAATCTTGGGACGTCTCACTGAAATCTGTGGAGATCACGGCGCATTTAGTGAGATCCAGGGCCAAAAACCGTTCGCCCGTGGGGCAAACTTGCTGGCCCCTGGGCGGATCTTGTAACCCGTACGTAGCAGGGATTGCTGTGCTCCCAGTGTCCGTAGGGAACCCACACGGAGGGGTTGGGCAGCAGTCAACTTTCCTCATTGGTCCCAGGCATGCCCTTCAAGAAGACACACAGGGTGTCTCCCTCAATCCCTGTTGTTTCAGCATCCTGGCTCTAAAGCAGGTAAGAAAGGAGCTTGGATTCGGGATGAATGGGCCAGGGGAAAGCTCCTTCACACTCACGGCGAGGTGACCGGCACAGGAGAGCAGGAGGGGAAACCAGAAGCCAAAGGGCCCACTGCAGGACGGTGAGAACGGAGGCAGGCCCCTGGGGGCTTTCCCTGGCTCTCCAAACCTTAAAGCTCAGTGCGCTAGCCACACAACACCGCGGAAATGTGGAAAGAATCTATACCTCTTGCCTTCCCCGGACCTCAGGTGATTTGGAGATCAATCTCCTGAGGTGACAGCCCGGCTCTTGCGAGATCTCAGGGAAATCTCGCCAGATCTTATGGAAATCTCACCAGACTCGGTCCAAATCAGGTGAGATCTCCCGCCCAACCCGTGAGATTTCCCGCCCAACCCGGTGAGGTTTCCCGCCAAACCTGGTGAGATTTCCAGGCAAACATGGCGCGATATCCCGCCAACCTGCTGAGATTTCTGGCCAAACCGGGGAAGGCCTCCCACCAACCCTGGCGAGATAGCCCCCAAACCTGGGGAGAGATCTCGCCAAACATCGTGAGGTACCCCGCTGGGCCTCGTCCGATACGCCAGGAAACCTGGGGTGCTATCCCTCCAAACCGCGGGAGACGTCCCTCCAAACCGCGGGAGATGTCCCGAAAACCCTTGTGACGTTTCCCGACAACCCTCTTGAGAATTGCCGCCGACCCGCGTGAGTTTCCCGGCCAAACCCCGTGAGTTTCCCGGCCAAACCTCGTGAGGTTCCCCGCCCAAGCGCATGAGTTTTCCCACCAAACCTCGTGAGTTTGCCGGCCATACGTCGCGCGTTTCCCGGCCACCCTCGTGAGCTTTCTAGCCCGACCTCCTGGGGTTTCCAGCCGAACGTCGTGAGATTTCCAACCCCACCTCGTGAGATTGCCAGCCAGACCTCGTTTGCTTTGCCGCCAAACGTCCTGGGATGGCCAGCCAGACCTCGTGGGATCTGTGGCCCTGCCACTGATATCTAAGGCCAACCGCAGATGCGTCTGTCACCAATCCCCCAGTCGCAAGATGGGGGAGGGTGGAGAACTAGAACTCGCCAGCAGAGCCGGCTTTGCACCCCTTAGGCAGTTAGGGAAGGCCTAGGCCAGATGGGGGCCGAACTGCTAATACCTGCGCTTTGAGAATTGCTCCCAGGCACCACGTGAGGGAAGAAAGAAGCTGTCTCCCACCTAAATCCCTGGTATCGCAACGTCCTGCGGGAGGACTGGGGAATAAGGGAGGACTGCATTCGGAATGAACGGGCCTGGTGAATACCTCTGCACACGAAACTCGAGGGACGGAATGAGGAAAGCAGGAGGAGAAGGAGGAAGCGATTTGCCATCCTAAGCACCAAAAGTGAGCACGCACCCAAAACATGAAGGCTGATCCTGTTCAGGGCGAAACCACCCAGAAAAAGAAAAAGAAACGATACCTCTCCTTTAGCGAGACATCAGATGATCTTGGGGAAAATCCGGTGAGATCTCATACAAATCTCGTGAGATCTCGGCCCATTTCTGGAGACGTAGGCCCGAAAATCCTTCGCACCTGTGGCAAACTCCCTGGCCCTTGGCTGGATCGTTTAGGCCCTCTGGAGCAGGGCTGGCTGGTGTTCCTAATGGAAACAGTGAATACACATGGAAGGGTTGGGCGGAATTCTCCTTTCCTAATGGTTCACAGGCAGCCCTTGAGAAAGGCACAGTGTGTCTCCCACCTCAAACCATGTTGGTCAGCATCCCGGCCCTTTGGCATCTAAACCATCGGTGGGCCAGCTGGATGCTTATTCCTCCAAGGGATTTGTCCACATGGAAGCGCTGGGCAGAATTGTCCTTTCCTAATTGGGCCCAGGAATGCCTTGAGAGAGACACAAAGTTTCTCACCCCTCAATCCCTGGTGTTTCAGCATCCTGGCTCCAAGGCCTCGGAACCACTGACGGGCCAGGTGCACGCTTCTTCACGGAAGCGATTGATACGGATGGAAGTGTCGGGCAGATTCCTGTTTTCCTAAGTCGTCCCAGGAATGCCCTTCAGAAAGG